>NC_041390.1:629741670-629767331 GCF_002162155.2 Triticum dicoccoides | reverse complement strand
GCGCCCTCCACCCTCGTGGGGCCCATGTTGCTCCACCGACGTACTTCTTCCTCCTATATATACCTACGTACCCCCAAACCATTAGATACGGAGCCAAAACCCTATTTCCACCGCCGCAACCTTCTGTACCCACGAGATCCCATCTTGGGGCCTTTTCCGGCGCTCCGCCGGAGGGGGCATTGATCACGGAGGGCTTCTACATCAACACCATAGCCTCTCCGATGATGTGTGAGTAGTTTACCTCAGACCTTCTGGTCCATAGTTATTAACTAGATGGCTTCTTCTCTCTCTTTGGATCTCAATACAATGTTCTCCTTGGTCTTCTTGGAGATCTATTCGATGTAATCTTCTTTTGCGGTGTGTTTGTCGAGATCCGATGAATTGTGGGTTTATGATCAAGTTTATCTATGAACAATATTTGAATCTCCTTTGAATTCTTTTATGTATGATTGGTTATCTTTGCAATTCTCTTTGAATTATCAGTTTTGTTTGGCCTACTAGATTTATCTTTCTTGCAATGGGAGAAGTGCTTAGCTTTGGGTTCAATCTTGCGGTGTCCTTTCCCAGTGAAAGTAGGGGCAGCAAGGCACGTATTGTATTGTTGCCATCGAGTATAAAAAGATGGGGTTTATATCATATTGCATGAGTTTATCCCTCTACATCATGTCATCTTACTTAAAGCATTACTTTGTTCTTATGAACTTAATACTCTAGATGCATGCTGCATAGCGGTCGATGTGTGGAGTAATAATAGTAGATGCAGAATCATTTCGGTCTACTTGTCACGGATGTGATGCCTATATACATGATCATACCTAGATATTCTCATAACTATGCTCAATTCTATCAATTGCTCGAGAATAATTCGTTTACCCATCGTAATACTTATGCTATCTTGAGAGAAGCCACTAGTGAAACCTATGGCTCTCGGGTCTATCTTCCATCATATTAATCTTCCAACACTTAGCTATTTCTATTGCCGTTTATTTTACTTGGCATCTTTATCATAAAAATACGAAAAAAATTATCTTATCATATCTATCAGATCTCACTCTCGTAAGTGACCGTGAAGGGATTGACAACCCCTTTATCGCGTTGGTTGCGAGGTTCTTATTTGTTTGTGTAGGTGCGTGGGACTCGCGCGTGGTCTCCTACTGGATTGATACCTTGGTTCTCAAAAACTGAGGGAAATACTTACGCTACTTTACTGCATCACCCTTTCCTCTTCAAGGGAAAACCAACGCAGTGCTCAAGAGGTAGCAGTCCCTCAGGATAAAGTGGTTCCTGAGTCATTCTACCTCCCCTAGTCATTACCATAACAACATGATTATTAATATTATTATTCATTTCATCTAGCAACCCTTTTTGAGATTTAGCAACTTGTTCTAACTGAGTTTGAACCATAGAAGCATGCTTCCCCACACCTCTAACATCAGTTGAGATTTTAAATAACAAGTCACTTAAGCGAGCAATCATATCAGAATTGTATTTCAACTGTTTGATAACATTTGCATTGTAGTGATCTTGCTTTCTAATGTAATTTTCAAACTCATAAAGGCATTAGCTAAGGTGCATATTGTAAAGATTATCATTATCATTGAATTTCATTAGAGAATTTACCTCTACCACCTTAGGTGGTGGTGGTGTATCAAGCCCATGTATTACCTCTACCACATTATAGTTACACTACCATGCCTACATTACACATTTTTTAAAAGTAGTTTGCACATAATGGAGCGGTTATGTGCATAAAATCATATAATATCAAAAACTAGATGTGTACCCAGTTGCTTTGTTATTTTTTAGTGAATTTTTTTCGTAAAGTTGCCATCTATCAAAAGAACATTTCCCCTAAATTTGTATGCTCAAATGAAGTTTTGGCAAATCCAT
Source organism: Triticum dicoccoides (assembly GCF_002162155.2). Classification (NCBI taxonomy): domain Eukaryota; kingdom Viridiplantae; phylum Streptophyta; class Magnoliopsida; order Poales; family Poaceae; genus Triticum; species Triticum dicoccoides. The sequence continues at coordinate 629,765,441 of NC_041390.1, read as the reverse complement.
ATGGTACCATACAACAAATTTTCCGAGGCAAACTATTCATGGAAAATTTGGTTTGTGAATCATGGTAAATTTAGTAATTAGCCATGGCAAAGTTAGTACATTGATCATGGCAAATTTAGTTTATGTATCATGGAAAATTTATTCTTCCCATGACAACTTTCACCTTTTGAAGTATGGAAATTTAGTTGATGCTTTTTTCTTTGAGCATCATGGAAATTGGTTTGTATGTAGCTGGTGATTCTTACATCATTGTTGACATGATGTCAAAATTACACTAAATATGCCATCATCGCAAACTTTCGCACATTTTTTCCATTAATGTCCTTTATCTAACCATCATGGCAATCATCTTGTGTGCACCACTATGGTCACCATGGCAAACTTACACACATTTCCCCCCATCAATGTGTGTTTTTAGGACCATGACAAATTTCTTTCTTTTGCTAAGTGGAAAATCACTTTTTATGAGACCATGGCAAATTTAGTTGAGTGATCATGGCAAACTTAGTTTATGCATCATTGCAAATTTAGTGATGGACCATGGCAAACAAATTTGACCATGGCATTTTTTAATTTGGACCAATTTTGAATTTTAATTTGGACCACGAAAAATTATTTTTTGTAGCATGGCAAAACAAAAAAATGACCATGGCAAATTTGTATTTTGGAACAAGGCATATTCTGTGGAAACAAACGATGTGAAATCCGAATATCCAATTCTAAGCTTAGGCTCATTTGCTCCAGGTGAACAGTAAATTCAAAATAAATACTAAAAATCACCAGAACGTGATAAAATACTAATTCCAATTGCAGTATATCAATAAACAAATTGTCTAGGTCGTCCTATTTTTGTAGAATTTTTTGAGTTCCAGAACTTTGCGTTAGTTACAGATTACTACAGATTGTTCTGTTTTTGACAAATTCTGTTTTTCGTGTGTTGTTTGCTTATTTTGATGAATGTATGGCTAGTAAAATAGTTATGAAACCATAGACAAGTTGGAATACAGTAGGTTTAACACCAATATAAATAAAGAATGAGTTCAATACAGTACCTTGAAGTGGTGTTTTGTTTTCTTTCGCTAACGGAGCACACGAGATTTTCTGTTGAGTTTTGTGTTGTGAAGTTTTCAAGTTTTGGGTAAAGATTTGATGGATTATGGTACAAGGAGCTGCAAGCCTAACCTTGGGGATGCCCATGGCACCCCAAGATAATCTAAGGACATCAAAAAGCCAAAGCTTGGGGATGCCCCGAAAGGCATCCCCTCTTTCGTCTTCGTCCATCGGTAACTTTACTTGGAGCTATATTTTTATTCACCACATGATATGTGTTTTGCTTGGAGCGTCTTGTATGATTTGAGTCTTTGCTTTTCAGTTTACCACAATCATCCTTGCTGTACACACCTTTTGAGAGAGACACACATGATTCGGAATTTATTAGAATACTCTATGTGCTTCACTTATATCTTTTGAGCTATATAGTTTTTGCTCTAGTGCTTCACTTATGTCTTTTAGAGCATGGCGGTGGTTTTGTTTTATAGAAACTATTGTTCTCTCATGCTTCACTTATAGTATTTTGAGTGTCCTACAAAACAGCATGGTAACTTGCTTTAATTGTGAAATTAGTTCTAATATGCTAGGTATTCAACATTGGTAAAAACTTTCTTATGAGTGTGTTGAATACTAAGAGAAGTTTGATGCTTGATGATTGTTTTGAGATATGGAGGTGGTGATATAAAAGTTGTGCTAGTTGAGTAGTTGTGAATTTCAGAAATACTTGTGTTGAAGTTTGCAAATCCCGTAGCATGCACGTATGGTAAATGTTATGTAACAAATTTGAAACATGAGGTGTTCTTTGATTGTCCTCCTTATGAGTGGCGGTCGGGGACGAGGGATGGTCTTTTCCTACCAATCTATCCCCCTAGGAGCATGCGCGTAGTGCTTGGTGCTACCTCTTGAGCACTGCGTTGGATTTCCTTGAAGAGGAAAGGGTGATGCAGCAGAGTAGAGTAAGTATTTACCTCAGTTTTTGAGAACCAAGGTATCAATCCAGTAGGAGGCTACACTCAAGTCCCTCGTACCTACACAAAACAAATAGCTCCACGCAACCAATGCGATTAGGGGTTGTCAATCCCTTCACGGTCACTTACGAGAATGAGATCTGATAGAGATGATAGATAATATTTTTGGTATTTTTGGTATAAAGATGCAAAGTAAAATAAAAGGGCAAAGTAAAAAGCAAAGCAATAATAAAGTGATGGAAGATTGATATGATGAGAATAGACCCGGGGGCCATAGATTTCACTAGTGGCTTCTCTCAAGAGCATAAGTATTCTACGGTGGGTGAACAAATTACTGTTGAGCAATTGACTGAATTGAGCATAGTTATGAGAATATCTAGGTATGATCATGTATATAGGCATCACGTCCGAGACAAGTAGACCGACTCCTGCCTGCATCTACTACTATTACTCCACTCATCGATCGCTATCCAGCATGCATCTAGAGTATTAAGTTCAAGAAAACAGAGTAATGCCTTAAGCAAGATGACATGATGTAGAGGGATAAATTCATGCAATATGATAAAAACCCCATCTTGTTATCCTCGATGGCAACAATACAATACGTGCCTTGCTGCCCCTACTGTCACTGGGAAAGGACACCGCAAGATTGAACCCAAAGCTAAGCACTTCTCCCATTGGAAGAAAAACCAATCTAGTAGGCCAAACCAAACTAATAATTCGAAGAGACTTGCAAAGATAACCAATCATACATAAAAGAATTCAGAGAAGATTCAAATATTGTTCATAGATAAACTTGATCATAAACCCACAATTCATCGGTCTCAACAAACACACCGCAAAAAGAAGATTACATCGAATAGATCTCCACGAGAGAGGGGGAGAACATTGTATTGAGATCCAAAAAGAGATAAGAAGCCCTCTAGCTACTAACTATGGACCCGAAGGTCTGAGGTAAACTACTCACACTTCACCGGAGGGGCTATGGTGTTGATGTAGAAGCCCTCCGTGGTGGATTCCCCTTCCGGCGGAGCTCCGGAAAAGGCCCCAAGATGGGATCTCGTGGATACAGAATGTTGCGGCGGTGGAATTAGGTTTTTGGCTCCGTATCTGATCGTTTGGGGGTTCCTATGTATATATAGGAGGAAGGAGTACGTCGGTGGAGCAAAGGGGGGCCACGAGGCAGGGGGCGCGCCCTAGGGGTGCGCCCTCCACCCTCGTGGCCACCTCCTTTCTTTCTTGACGGGGGCTCCAAGTCTCCTGGATCATATTCAGTGAGAAAATCACATTCCCGAAGGTTTCATCCCGTTTGGACTCCGTTTGATATTTCGTTTCTTCGAAACACTGAAATAGGCAAAAAAATAGCAATTCTGGGCTGGCCTCCGGTTAATAGGTTAGTCCCAAAAGTAATATAAAAGTGGAAAATAAAGCCCAATATGGTCCAAAACAGTAGATAATATAGCATGGAGCAATCAAAAATTATAGATACGTTGGAGACGTATCAGGCATCCCCAAGCTTAATTCCTGCTCGTCCTCGAGTAGGTAAATGATAACAAAGAATTTTTGATGCGGAGTGCTACTTGGCATAGTTTCAATGTAATTCTTCTTAATTGTGGTATGAATATTCAGATCCGAAAGATTCAAGACAAAAGTTCGTATTGACATAAAAATAATAATACTTCAAGCATACTAACAAAGCAATTATGTCTTCTCAAAATAACATGGCCAAAGAGAGTTATCCCTACAAAATCATATAGTCTGGCTATGCTCTATCTTCACCACACAAAGTATTTAAATCATGCACAACCTCGATGACAAGCCAAGCAATTGTTTCATACTTTTTAACATTCTCAAAACTTTTTCAATCTTCACGCAATACATGAGCGTGAGCCATGAATATAGCACTATATGTGGAATAGAATGGTGGTTGTGGAGAAGACAAAAAGAGGGGAAGATAGTCTCACATCAACTAGGTGTATCAATGGGCTATGGAGATGCCCATCAATAGATAGCAATGTGAGTGAGTAGGGATTGCCATCCAACGGATGCACTAGAGCTATATGTATATGAAAGCTCAACAAAGAAACTAAGTGGGTGTGCATCCAACTCGCTTGCTCACGAAGACCTAGGGTATTTTGAGGAAGCCCATCGTTGAAATATACAAGCCAAGTTCTATAATGTAAAATTCCCACTAGTATATGAAAGTGACAAAATGAGAGACTCTCTATCATGAAGATCATGGTGCTACTTTGAAGCACAAGTGTGGTAAAAGGATAGTAGCATTGTCCCTTCTCTCTTTTTCTCTCATTTTTTTATTTGGGCCTTTCTCTTTTTTTATGGCCTCTTTTTTTCTCCTTTTTTTATTTTATTTTTCGTCCGGAGTCTCATCCCGACTTGTGGGGGAATCATGGTCTCCATCATCCTTTCCCCACTTGGAACAATGCTCTAAAAATGCTGATCATCACACTTCTATTTTTCTTACAACTCAACAATTACAACTCGATACTTAGAACAAAATATGACTCTATGTGAATGCCTCCGGCGATGTACCGGGATATGCACTGAATCAAGAGTGGCATGTATGAAAGAATTATGAATGGTGGCTTTGCCACAAATACTATGTCAAGTACATGATCATGCTAGAAATATGACAATGATGGAGCGTGTCATAATAAACGGAACGGTGGAAAGTTGCATGGCAATATATCTCGGAATGGCTATGGAAATGCCATGATAGGTAGGTATGGTGGCTGCTTTGAGGAAGGTATATGGTGGGTGTACCGGCGAAAAGTGCACGGTATTAGAGAGGCTAGCAATGGTGGAAGGATGGGAAAAGTGTGTATAATCCATGGACTCCACAGTAGTCATAAAGAACTCATATACTTATTGCAAAAATCTAGAAGTTATCAAAGCAAAGTACAGCGCATGCTCCTAGGGGGATAGATTGGTAGACAAAGACCATCGCTCATCCCCGACCGCCACTCATAAGGAAGACAATCAATAAATAAATCATGCTCCGACTTCATCACATAACGGTTCATCATACGTGCATGATACGGGAATCACAAACTTTAACACAAGTATTTCTCAAATTCACAACTACTCAACTACCATGACTCTAATATCACCATCTTCATATCTCAAAACAATTATCAAGCATCAAACTTTTCTTAGTATTCAGCGCACTCAAAAGAAAGTTCTACAAATCTTGAATACCAAGCATATTATTATTATTAAGTAATTACCATGCTACTTAAGACTCTCAAAATAATATAAGTGAAGCATGAGAGTGTAACACCCCAGATGGAACTTACCCAATTTGTACTCCAACTCTTGCCATTTCCGGCTTTAAGTTATTTTATTTTCTCGGGTTTGGGTTTTTGCCTCCGTGTGTTGTTGTCGTTGTCATACATCTCATATCAAGTCATCATGTGCATTGCATTTGCATACGTGTTTATCTCATGCGTTCGAGCATCTTCCCCGTTGTCCGTTTTGCATTCTGGCGCTTCGTTCTCCTCCGGTGGTCGTTTCTACCTTTCTTTCATGTGTGGGGATTGAACATTTCCGGATTGGACCGAGACTTGCCAAGCGGCCTTGGTTTACTACCGGTAGACCGCCTGTCAATTTTCGTACCATTTGGACTTCTTTTGATACTCCAACGGTTAACCGAGGGACCGAAAAGGCCTCGTGTGTGTTGCAGCCCAACACCCTTCCAATTTGGCCCAAAACCCACCAAAACCTTCTCCATCATCTAGAGCGTTCGATCACGATCGCGTGGCCGAAAACCGCACCTCATTTGGACTCTCCTAGCTCCCTCTATGCCTATAAATAGGTCCTCCTCGAAAATCCCGGATCCACTCCAACCCTAACCCTAGTCTCCCTCCATCCGGCGCGCCGGACACGTCCGGGCCGCACCGGACAAACCGCCACCGCCGCCCGCGCCCTATCGCCGCCTGCCACATGGCTCCCCGCCCCACATCGCCGCCGAAGCCCGCCGGGCCCGAGGCCGGCCCTCCCCGCGAGCCGCCCGGGCCAGAGGCGCCTACCCGCGCGCCTTCGTCCTCCTCCTCCGCGGCGCCCGAGCCGCCGCCTTCCTCCACCGACGCCGGCGAGCGCAGCCACCAGGGAGCGTCTCCAGCGAGCCTTCCCGCCGCCCGATGCGCCGTCAGACCCCGCCGGCGCCGCGCCCGACCCCGGCCACCACCGGCTCCGTCTCTCTCCGGTCGCCTCCTCCACGCACTGAGTCCCTCTCCGGCCGGCCTCCTCCGTCTCCGGCGAGCTACAGTACAATCCGGCCATCCTCGGTTCCCGTGCACCGGATCTGGATCTGGACGTTTGGGTTGATTTTTTTTCCCGAAACCCTAGCTCATGTTGCCCTGTTCATCGTGCTATAACTTTGCATCCGTAGCTCCGTTTTGGGCATATAGCATATCAAATTGTTCGCCTCAGAGAGTACATCATTTCATTCCATTGCATAATTTTCATTTGAGTTCATATTGATGCCCGAAATGCCGTTAGAAGAGGGCTACTTGAGATAATTGTGAGATCTGCTACTCCATTTAGATATTTGTCATTTTTGCCATGATTTTGTGTGCATGATATGCCCATGAGCTCTACATATGTTTTGTTAAGGGCTTTGCCATCTTTCCAGAGGTGCAACCCATGTATTTTTGTGATGTGTGTGGTGACTAGCACAAGTTTGCAAAGTGAGGCACTTGGTAATGCTGATTTCAGGGACTTAGCATTTCCACTAAGTCCTTGATCTGTTTTTCTCATGATGCCATATGTTCATGTTGTTTCCTAGTGATCCATGCCTCTTTTGAGGATGATCAGTAAGGGTGTTTTATTAATCTTGTAGTGCTATATCCATCCATGTCTTTTTTTGCAATTATGGAACACCCTAGCTTGAGTCAATCGAGCTCTACTTTTGCTACTTCGTGAATCTGGGCAGATTGTCTACTTGTTAGCGATTTTGCCGATGATGTTGTAGTTGATCCGTGCATGCTATGCTATTATTCTTGCCATGTCTAGCTTGCATTTTGTGTATTCTTGATGGGTGTATGCTTAGATTATCAAGACTTGTTCCGTAGTGAGTGCATCGAGCTCGTAAACATGCCTACTTGAGATATGTTTCAGCATGTGCCAGTTCTCACAAAGTCTGAAAACTGATTATGCTTTTCCTATGTTCACATGCTTGCTAATATGTTTTCTGATCCCTTTTGGCTCAAGGTCACTAAGGGACTTTTGTTAAGCTTTTTGAGTAGCTCCATGCCATGTTTTACTTTGCCATGTTCAGGTCCTGTAGCATATAGTTTTGTTGCTCCGAAGTGGGCTACCTGATCTGAAATTCCAGACAAGTGTTAATTTCACTAAGTCTGAGATCTGTTTACCATATGCATTTTTGCCATGCTTGTTTGAACCTGTTAATGGATGAATTTGCCATAGCTCAGTGCTAGACTTTTGTTCAGCATCTTGAATGCATCCCTGGCATGTATTTTGCTGTCATGTTTGAGTGTTGTAGCATGTTCATCTCATTGCATTTAGATGGCTACTTGCTGTAAATCGCAGAACGTGGCCATATTTGAATTGCTTGCCATTTCCAAACCGTAACTCCGATTCCGGCGTTCTTTATATCGTTTTCAAGAGATTTCATCTCATATTTCCAGTGGCACACTTGGATTCCCATGTTGAGGCCAGATTCTTGCATCCCTTGTCAAACCTTGCATATGCATCCCGCATCGCATCCCGCATAGCATATCATCTTTGCATCATATTGTTTGAGCCTTGCACGTGGTTGATTGTGTCCTTGTTGCTTGTTTGTCTTGTTTGGGTAGAGCCGGGAGACGAGTTTGCTATCGAGGAGCCCGTTGAGTTTGCTTTCGAGGATCCAGTCAACTCTGAGAACTTTGCAGGCAAGATGATCATACCCTCGAAATCAGTACTATCTTTGCTTTGCTAGATGCTCGCTCTTTTGCTATGCCAATGCTTCGATGCCTACCACTTGTTTTCAAGCCTCCCAAATTGCCATGTCAAACCTCTAACCCACCATGTCCTAGCAAACCGTTGATTGGCTATGTTACCGCTTTGCTCAGCCCCTCTTATAGTGTTGCTAGTTGCAGGTGAAGATTGGAGACCGTTCCTTGTTGGAACATTATTTACTTGTTGGGATATCATTATATTGCCATGTTATCTTAATGCATCTATATACTTGGTAACGGGTGGAAGGCTCGGCCTCTCGCCTAGTGTTTTGTTCCACTCTTGCCGCCCTAGTTTCCGTCATATCGGTGTTATGTTCCCGGATTTTTGCGTTCCTTACGCGGTTGGGTTATAATGGGAACCCCTTGATAGTTCGCCTTGATTAAAGCTTTTCCAACAATGCCCAACCTTGGTTTTACCATTTGCCACCTAGCCTCTTTTTCCCTTGGGTTTCCGGAGCCCGAGGGTCATCTTATATTAACCCCCCCGGGCCAGTGCTCCTTTGAGTGTTGGTCCACCTGTCAGCTGCCGGTGGCCACCAGGGGCAACTCTGGGCTGGCATACCCGTACCTAGGACAATCTGAGTGTGCCCTGAGAAAGAGAAATGTGCAGCTCCCATCGGGATTTGTCGGCACATTCGGGCGGTGTTGCTGGATTAGTTTTAACCTGTCGAAGTGTCTTGAAGAACCGAGGTACTGAGTCTAATCGGAACGTCTCGGGAGGAGGTCTATTCCTTCGTTGACCGTGAGAGCTTGTCATGGGCTAAGTTGGGACTCCCCTGCAGGGATTTGAACTTTCGAAAGCCGTGCCCGTGGTTATGGGCAGATGGGAATTTTTAATGTCCGGTTGTAGATAACTTGAACCTTAATTAAATTAAAATGAATCAACCGTGTGAGTTACCGTGATGGCCTCTTCTCGGCGGAGTCCGGGAAGTGGACACGGTGTTGAAGTAATGTCTGCGCAGGTTATCCTCTAGTTTCTCGCTCGCGCTTTGCCTTCTCTTCTCGCTCTCTTTTGCGAACATGATAGCCACCATATATGCTAGTCGCTTGCTGCAGCTCCACACATATTTACCTTGCCATACCTATTAAGCTTAAATAGTCTTGATCGCGAGGGTGCGAGATTGCTGAGTCCCTGTGGCTCATAGATTACTATTACACCAGATGTAGGGCCTGATGATTCCGCTCCAGGTGACGCGCTCGAGCTCAAGTGGGAGTTCGACGAGGACTCTCAACGATACTATGTGTCTTTGCCTGATGATCAGTAGTGGTGCCTAGTTGGGGTGATCAGGACCGTGTCGCATGTTGGGTAGTCTTTTATTTTGGCGCCGTAGTCGAGCCATGAGTGTTTGGATGATGTAATGTTATTTATGTACTTGATTGACGTGGCGAGTGTAAGCCAACTATGTTATCTCCCCTTTATTATTTATGTTACATGGGATGTTGTGAAGATTGCCTTACTTGCGACATAGGCCTTCAATGCGATTATGCCTCTAAGTCGTGCCTCGACACATGGGAGACATAGTCGCATCGAGGGTGTTACAAGTTGGTAATTAGAGCCATCCCCGACCTTAGGAGCCCCATTGCTTGATCGTTTTTAGCGGCCGAGTTGTGTCTAGAAAAATGTTTTGAGTCATTTAGGAATTATATATCGGAGAGTTTAGGAATTCTTTTTACTTACCAGTCTCCTCATCGCTCTGGTAAGGCATCCTGACGTAGAGTTTTGACTCTTCTCTTCTCAAATTTCACTAAAAAAAATTTTAGGATCACGCTGGTATATTGGAATCGTTCTGATGGTTTTATGACGAGAACATTGTCTTGGTGCCTCCTGTCAGGGGTTTTGTGGAAGTGTCCTGGGGAGTTGAGCTCCGAGGTGTTGTCGTCATAATTTTATCATTGCAGTTCTGGAGTACCTGAGTTTAGTACGCCGACATTGAAAATCTCTTTTATGCAGTTCATTGGTGAGATAACCTCGATGCCACCCAGTACTGGGGCGGGAGTTCGGGAGTATCGCCAAAACTTGTATAATGGATGCTTTTCGAAGGTTGAGGTAGATGGTTTCCGAAGTTTTTCTCGGTTATGTGTTGAAGGATGGATACAACTGGATGTAGGATTTGCTAGATTTGGGTGAGATATTATGCTTCCCCTGTATCCCCAACACCTGATTGCAGAACCGGAAAGGTTCGGGAGTTTCATAGGTGGGAATTCTTGTAGCTCTAGTTCTTCTTCCACGGATATTGGTTTGAGATTGGGATTTCTTACCGATTATTCGTTCTTGATCCGTACCTTGTTGATTTATTTCTCTACCTAATTCTAAGTGGCTTCTCAATTTATGGATATGTGACCATTTCAAGAGGAATGCATTCGTTCATTTTGTTCGGATGTGAAGACTATATGTTGCAATTTTCATTCCGTTGGATTCAGCTTCAATATTTGTCTATCAATGTGCTAATGGATGTCAACCTCTTCAGGATGGCTCCTCTAATGCGCACGACTCCGAATCCTGATCCGCCACCACCTCCACCTCCTCCGGAGGCATGGCAAGCTGTGATGGCCGCAACCAATGCAAACACACAGTTGATCATGCAAATTCTCCAAGTGCGCAATCAAGGAAACCAAGGGAACCAAGGCAACAATCAGAATCACTTTGCTACACTCAACCAGTTCCTTGCTAACGGGCCAAAGACTTTCAGCAATTGTGTTGAGGCAACCGATGCTGACGATTGGCTCGTGGATCTGTGCAAGCATTTCGAATGCAGTAATGTCAGGCCTGAGGACTTCGTCAAGTTCGCTTCCTTCCAACTCAAAGATCAAGCTGTAGAATGGTTCCAGCAGTACAAGGATTCCAGAGGTGGGCGTGTGATCACCTGGGATGAATTCCGTCAAGATTTCAGAGCTCACCATATTCCCCAGAGTGTGGTTGAAAGCAAGCATGAGGAATTTCGCAACCTGAAGCAAGGCTCTTTGTCTGTCTATGACTACAACAAGTTGTTTCAGAAACTCACCCGATTTGCTAAGCAGGACATACCTGATGAGAAGAGCATGATATACCAGTTCAGGGGTGGTCTCAGAGAAGAAATTCAGCTAGCTCTTGTTCTCTTTGAGCCCTTGAGGTACGATGAGTTCTACAACATGGCATTGAAGCAAGAGGCCGCTCAACTGAGGTGTGCTGCTTCCAAGAAGCGAGTCAGAGATGCTACTCCTTCTTCCTCTACTCAAGTGGCCAAGCAGCAGAAGTATTGGCTTCCTCCTCCTCCGTTTCGTCAGCCGTATCAGCAGAAGAGCAAAGGTGGCAGTGGAGCTTCCCACCCACCCAACCCTGGTTTCAGAACAAGACTTCGTCTCAAGCTCCAAGATCGAGTGTTCCGTATCACCGTCCGCTTTCAGAGGTCATGTCCAACAAGTGCCAACAGAAGGGTCACTATGCCAACAAGTGTCTCAATCAGAGGCGTCTCCCTCCTCCTCCTCCTGTCAGATCGGCAAGTACAGCTGTGGTCAAGCATAACCCCAAGCACGCCAAGGTCAACTTGATGAATGCAGCTCAGGCAGAGGATTCGTCAGATGTCATCATGGGTAACCTTCCTATTAATGATATTCCAGCTAAAGTTCTTTTTGACACTGGTGCATCGCATTGTTTCATCTCGAGACCGTTTACTTCTAGGCATGAATTGGTTTCGCAAGTTTTGCCTAGTCCATTAGCAGTTGTCTCTCCCGGTAAGCACATGCATGCTAACTCCATCGTTTCGGATGTTACTATCACCTTGGGTGACTACAAGTTTCTGGCTTCTCCAACGGTTCTTGGTGACTCGGATATTGATCTTATTCTCGGGATGGATTGGCTTTCTAAGCACAAGGTGCATCTTGACTGTGCAGCCAGGCAGATTCAATTGACTCATTCGTCTGAGGATGTAATTGTCTTTGCCGCTTGTGATGATACCATCCGTCTGTTTTCTCTCAATGAGAAGGGTGAACTGGATGCTATCTCGCAAATTCCAGTCGTTTGCTAATATCAAGACGTCTTTCCAGAAGAGCTTCCAGGAATGCCTCCGCACCGGCCAGTTGAATTCGTTACTGATCTTGAGCCTGGCACAGAACCTGTGTGCAAGCGTCCTTACAAGCTCGGACCTGAAGAGTTGAAGGAGCTAAAGAAGCAACTCGATATTCAAGAAAGAATGGGTCTCATCCGGCCTAGTTCTTCTCCGTGGGGTTGTGGTGTTCTTTTTGTGAAGAAGAAGGATGGAACGGATCGACTTTGTGTTGATTACCGTCCATTGAACAAGAAGACCATCAAGAACAAATACCCACTTCCCAACATCAATGAGCTGTTCGAACAACTCAAAGGTGCTCAAGTATTCTCCAAGCTTGATCTCCGTATGGGTTATCATCAGATTCGAATCCGTGAGCAAGATATCCCCAAGACGGCTTTCAGAACAAGCTATGGGTCATACGAATACACTGTCATGTCTTTTGGCCTCGTCAACGCTCCTCCGACGTTCTCTCACATGATGAACTTCATCTTCAACGCCTACACCAATGACTTCGTTTTGGTCTATCTCGATGACATTCTGGTTTTCTCGAAGAACAAGGAAGATCATGCCAAGCACTTGCGTTTGGTACTCGATAAGCTAAGGGAACACCAGTTCTACGCCAAGTTCTCCAAGTGCGAATTTTGGCTCGATGAGGTTCTTTATCTTGGTCATATCATCTCTGCCAAGGGCATTGCCGTGAATCCTGAGAAGGTGTCTGCAATTGTGAATTGGGAACCTCCTCAGAACGTGAAGCAACTCCATAGCTTCCTCGGTCTCGCAACCTACTGCCGAAGATTCATTGAAAACTTTTCTAAGATCGCGAAGCCTCTCTCTAATCTTCTCCAGAAGCACGTCAAGTACGTTTTGTCTCCGGAGTGTGACATTGCTTTGAACACTTTGAAAGAGAAATTGATCACTGCTCCAGTTCTGACTCCGCCTGATGAATCCAAGCCGTACGAGGTCTTTTGTGATGCCTCTCTCCAAGGTCTTGGCGCAGTATTGATGCAAGAGAAGAAAGTTGTTGCTTATACCTCTCGCCAGTTGAAGCCCAATGAGAAGAACTACCCCACTCATGATCTCGAGTTGGCGGCAGTTGTGCATGCTCTTTTGACTTGGAGACATCTCTTATTGGGAAGAAAAGTGGACATTTTCACTGACCACAAGAGTCTCAAGTACATCTTCACCCAGCCTAATCTCAACCTCAGGCAAACTCGATGGGTCGAAATGATTCAAGAGTATAATCCGAGTATCGAGTATACTCCAGGCAAGGCCAATGTGATTGCTGACGCATTGAGCAGGAAGGCTTATTGCAATAGTCTGATTCTCAAGCCTTATCAACCCGAGCTTTGTGAAGATTTCCGCAAACTTAATCTGCAAGTTGTTCCTCAAGGTTTCCTCGCCAACCTTCAAGTCTCTCCTACGTTGGAAGATCAGATTCGCCAAGCCCAGCTTCTTGATGCTATGGTGAAAAAGGTGAAGATTGGGATTGCCAAGAGTCAACCCAAGTACAAGTGCTACCGCCTTGATGACAAGGATACTCTCTTCTTCGAGGATCGTATTGTTGTACCCAAAGGTGACCTCCGTAAAGTGATCATGAACGAGGCTCACAATTCTCTCCTCTCCATCCACCCTGGGAGTACGAAGATGTATCAGGACCTCAAGCAGGCTTATTGGTGGACTCGAATGAAGCAAGAGATTGATCAATTCGTGAATGAGTGTGATGTCTGCAGAAGAGTGAAGGCAGAACACCAAAGGCCAACTGGTCTCATCCAACCTCTTGCCATTCCAGAATGGAAGTTTGACCACATTGAAATGGACTTCGTGACTGGGTTTCCAAAGTCCAAGCATGGCAATGATGCTGTATTCGTTGTCATCGACAAACTCACCAAAGTGGCTCACTTTTTGCCTATCAAAGAGTCAATCATTGCAGCTCAATTGGCGGAACTCTATACCTCTCGAATTGTCTCTCTGCACGGTATTCCACAAGTGATCTCTTCAGACCGTGGCAGCATCTTTACCTCCAAGTTTTGGGATTCTTTTCAGAAGGCCATGGGCACCAACATCCGCTTCAGCACAGCTTTCCATCCTCAAACTAGCGGTCAAGTCGAGCATGTCAACCAGATTCTTGAAGATATGCTCAGGGCTTGTGTGATCTCCTTCGGCATGAAGTGGGAGGATTGTCTTCCTTATGCTGAATTCTCCTACAACAAGAGTTTTCAAGCAAGTTCGGGCAAGGCCCCATTTGAAATTCTGTATGGCAGGAAGTGTCGTACCCCTCTCAACTGGTCCGAAACTGGTGAACGTCAGCTTCTCGGAAATGACTTAATCACAGAGGCAGAGGAAATGTGCAAAGTCATTCGAGATAACCTCAAAGCAGCCCAATCCCGCCAGAAGAGCTACTATGATAGTAAGCACCGTGATTTGGCTTTCGAGATCGGCGATCATGTTTACCTCCGTGTCTCTCCTATGAAAGGTACTCGTCGCTTCGGTATCAAAGGGAAGCTTGCCCCCATATATGTGGGACCTTTCAAGATTGTCAGCAAGAGAGGCGATCTCGCCTATCAACTTGAGCTTCCTTCAAACTTTGCAAATGTTCATGATGTGTTCCATGTCTCTCAGCTCCGAAAGTGCTTCAAGACTCCTAACCGCACCGTCAACTTCGAGGACATTGAGCTCCAAGAAGATCTCTCATATAGTGAGCACCCAGTTGCTATTCTTGAAGAGACCGAACGCAAGACTCGCAACAAGTCAATCAAATTCCTCAAAGTCAAGTGGTCACACCATTCCGACCGTGAAGCTACCTGGGAACGCGAGGATCACCTCCGTTCTGAGTACACGGCGTTCTTTCAGTCCTAGATATCGAGACGAGATCCTTTCGTAGTGGTGGAGTGTTGTAACACCCCGGATGGAACTTACCCAATTTGTACTCCAACTCTTGCCGTTTCCGGCTTTAAGTTATTTTATTTTCTCGGGTTCATGTTTTTGCCTCCATGTGTTGTTGTCGTTGTCATGCATCTCATATCATGTCATCATGTGCATTGCATTTGCATACGTGTTTATCTCATGCGTTCGAGCATTTTCCCCGTTGTCCGTTTTGCATTCCGGCGCTTCGTTCTCCTCCGGTGGTCGTTTCTACCTTTCTTTCATGTGTGGGGATTCAACATTTCCGGATTGGACCAAGACTTGCCAAGCGGCCTTGGTTTACTACCGGTAGACCGCCTGTCAAGTTTCGTACCATTTGGACTTCGTTTGATACTCCAACGGTTAACCGAGGGACCGAAAAGGCCTCGTGTGTGTTGCAGCCCAACACCCTTCCAATTTGACCCAAAACCCACCAAAACCTTCTCCATCATCTAGAGCATTCGATCACGATCGCGTGGCCAAAAACCGCACCTCATTTGGACTCTCCTAGCTCCCTCTATGCCTATAAATAGGTCCTCGAAAATCCCGGATCCACTCCAACCCTAACCCTAGTCTCCCTCCATCCGGCGTGCCGGACACGTCCGGGCCGCACCGTCAAACCGCCGCCGCCGCCCGCGCCCTATCGCCGCCTGCCACGTGGCTCCCCGCCCCACATCGCTACCGAAGCCCGTCGGGCCCGAGGCCGGCCCTCCCCGCGAGCCGCCCGGGCCAGAGGCGCCTGCCCGCGCGCCTTCGTCCTCCTCCTCCGCGGCACCCGAGCCGCCGCCTTCCTCCACCGACGCCGGCGAGCGCAGCCACCAGGGAGCGTCTCCGGCGAGCCTTCCCGCCGCCCGACGCGCCGTCAGACCCCGCCGGCGCCGCGCCCGATCCCGGCCACCACCGGCTCCGTCTCTCTCCGGTCGCCTCCTCCACGCACCGAGTCCCTCTCCGGCCGGCCTCCTCCGTCTCCGGCGAGCTATAGTACAATCCGGTCATCCTCGGTTCCCGTGCACCGGATCTGGATCTGGACGTTTGGGTTGATTTTTTTCCCAAAACCGTAGCTCATGTTGCTCTGTTCATCGTGCTATAACTTTGCATCCGTAGCTCCGTTTTGGGCATATAGCATATCAAATTGTTCGTCTCAGAGAGTACATCATTTCATTCCATCGCATCATTTTCATTTGAAATCATCTTGATGCCCGAAATGCTGTTAGAAGAGGGCTACTTGAGATAATTGTCAGATGTGCTACTCCATTTAGATATTTGTCATTTTTGCCATGATTTTGTGTGCATGATATGCCCATGAGCTCTACATATGTTTTGTTAAGGGCTTTGCCATCTTTCCAGAGGTGCAACCCATGTATTTTTTTGATGTGTGTGGTGACTAGCACAAGCTTGCAAAGTGAGGCACTTGGTAATGCTGATTTCAGGGACTTAGCATTTCCACTAAGTCCTTGATCTGTTTTTCTCATGATGCCATATGTTCATGTTGTTTCCTAGTGATCCGTGCCTCTTTTGAGGATGATCAGTAAGGGTGTTTTATTAATCTTGTAGTGCTCTATCCATCCATGTCTTTGTTTGCAATTATGGAGCACCCTAGCTTGAGTCAATCGAGCTCTACTTTTGCTACTTCGTGAATCTGGGCAGATTGTCTACTTGTTAGCGATTTTGCCGATGATGTTGTAGTTGATCCGTGCATGCTATGCTATTGTTCTTGCCATGTCTAGCTTGCATTTTGTGTATTCTTGATGGATGTATTCTTAGATTATCATGACTTGCTCCGTAGTGAGTGCATCGAGCTCGTTAACATGCCTAGTTGAGATATGTTTCAGCATGTGCCAGTTTTCACTAAGTCTGAAAACTGATTATGCTTTTGCTATGTTCACATGCTTGCTAATATGTTTTCTGATCCCTTTTGGCTCAAGGTCACTAAGGGACTTTTGTTAAGCTTTTTGAGTAGCTCCATGCCATGTTTTACTTTGCCATGTACAGGTCCTGTAGCATATAGTTTTGTTTCTCCGAAGTGGGCTACCTGATCTGAAATTCCAGACAAGTGTTAATTTCACCAAGTTTGAGATCTGTTTACCATATGCATTTTTGCCATGCTTGTTTGAGCCTGTTAATGGATGAATTTGCCGTAGCTCAGTGCTAGACTTTTGTTAAGCATCTTGAATGCATCCCTGCCATGTATTTTGTTGTCATGTTTGAGTGTTGTAGCATGTTCATCTCATTGCATTTAGATGGCTACTTGCTGTAAATCGCAGAACGTGGCCATATTTGAATTTCTTGCCATTTCCAAACCGTAACTCCGATTCCGGCGTTCTTTATATCGTTTTCAAGAGATTTCATCTCATCTTTTCAGTGGCACACTTGGATTCCCAAGTTGAGGCCAGATTCTTGCATCCCTGGTCAAACCTTGCATATGCATCTCGCATCGCATCCCGCATAGCATATCATGTTTGCATCATATTGTTTGAGCCTTGCACGTGGTTGATTGTGTCCTTGTTGCTTGTTTGTCTTGTTTGGGTAGAGCCGGGAGACGAGTTCGCTATCGAGGAGCCCGTTGAGTTTGCTTTCGAGGATCCAGTCAACTCTGACAACTTTGCAGGCAAGATGATCATACCCTCGAAATCAGTACTATCTTTGCTTTGCTAGATGCTCGCTCTTTTGCTATGCCAATGCTTTGATGCCTACCACTTGTTTTCAAGCCTCCCAAATTGCCATGTGAAACCTCTAACCCACCATGTCCTAGCAAACCGTTGATTGGCTATGTTACCACTTTGCTCAGCCCCTCTTATAGCGTTGCTAGTTGCAGGTGAAGATTGGAGACCGTTCCTTGTTGGAACATTATTTACTTGTTGGGATATCATTATATTGTCATGTTATCTTAATGCATCTATATACTTGGTAAAGGGTGGAAGGCTCGGCCTCTTGCCTAGTGTTCTGTTCCACCCTTGCCGCCCTAGTTTCCGTCATATCGGTGTTATATTCCCGGATTTTTGCGTTCCTTACGCGGTTGGGTTATAATGGGAACCCCTTGATAGTTCGCCTTGATTAAAGCTTTTCCAACAATGCCCAACCTTGGTTTTACCATTTGCCACCTAGCCTCTTTTTACCTTGGGTTTCCGGAGCCCGAGGGTCATCTTATATTAAACCCCCCCCCCCGGGCCAGTGCTCCTCTGAGTGTTGGTCCACCTGTCAGCTGCCGGTGGCCACCAGGGGCAACTCTGGGCTGGCCTACCCGTACCTAGGACAATCTGAGTGTTCCCTGAGAAAGAGAAATGTGCAGCTCCTATCGGGATTTGTCGGCACATTCGGGCGGTGTTGCTGGATTAGTTTTAACCTGTCGAAGTGTCTTGAAGAACCGAGGTACCGAGTCTGATCGGAACGTCTCGGGAGGAGGTCTATTCCTTCGTTGACCGTGAGAGCTTGTCATGGGCTAAGTTGGGACTCCCCTGCAGGGATTTGAACTTTCGAAAGCCGTGCCCGCGGTTATGGGCAGATGGGAATTTGTTAATGTCCGGTTGTAGATAACTTGAACCTTAATTTAATTAAAATGAATCAACCGTGTGAGTTACCGTGATGGCCTCTTCTCGGCGGAGTCCGGGAAGTGGACACGGTGTTGGAGTAATGTCTGCGCAGGTTGTCCTCTAGTTTCTCGCTCGCGCTTTGCCTTCTCTTCTCGCTCTCTTTTGCGAACAGGATAGCCACCATATATGCTAGTCGCTTGCTACAGCTCCACACATATTTACCTTGCCATACCTATTAAGCTTAAATAGTCTTGATCGCGAGGGTGCGAGATTGCTGAGTCCCTGTGGCTCACAGATTACTATTACACCAGATGCAGGGCCTGATGATTCCGCTCCAGGTGACGCGCTCGAGCTCAAGTGGGAGTTCGACGAGGACTCTCAATGATACTATGTGGCTTTCCCTGATGATCAGTAGTGGTGCCCAGTTGGGGTGATCGGGACCGTGTCGCATGTTGGGTAGTCTTTTATTTTGGCGCCGTACTCGGGCCATGAGTGTTTGGATGATGTAATGTTATCTATGTACTTGATTGACGTGGCGAGTGTAAGCCAACTATGTTATCCCCCCCTTTATTATTTATGTTACATGGGATGTTGTGAAGATTGCCTTACTTGCGACATAGGCCTTCAATGCGATTATGCCTCTAAGTCGTGCCTCGACACGTGGGAGATATAGTCGCATCGAGGGTGTTATAGAGAGATCAATAGTTTCTATAAAACAAATCCACCACCGTGCTCTAAAAGATATAAGTGAAGCACTAGAGCAAAACTATATAGCTCAAAAGATATAAGTGAAGCACATAGAGTATTATATCAAATTCCAATTCATGTATGGCTCTCTCAAAAGGTGTGTACAGCAAGGATGATTGTGGTAAACTAAAAAATAAAGACTCAAATCATACAAGATGCTCCAAGCAAAACACATATTATGTGGTGAATAAAAATATAGCTCCAAATAAAATTACCGATGGAAGTAGACGAAAGAGGGGATGCCTTCCGGGGGCATCCCCAAGCTTTGAATTTTTGGTGTCCTTGGATTATCTTGGGGGTGCCATGGGCATCCCCAATCTTAGGCTCTTTCCACTCCTTGTTCCATAATCCATCAAAAGATTTCACCCAAAACTTGAAAACTTCACAACACAAAACTCAACAGAAATCTCATGAGCTCCGTTAGCGAAAGAAAACAAAAGACCACTTCAAGGTACTGTAATGAACTTATTCTTTATTTTTTTATTGGTGTTAAACCTAATGTATTCCAACTTCTCTATGGTTTATAAACTATTTTACTAGCCATAGATTCATCAAAATAAGCAAACAACACACGAAAAATAGAACCTGTCAAAAACAGAACAGTCTGTAGTAATCTGTAACTAACGCAAAATTATGGAACTCCAAAAAATCAGCGAAAATAGGACGACCTAGTCAATTTGTTTATTGATCAGCATCAATTGTAATCACTATTTTATCACGTTCTGGTGATTTTTCATAATTGTTTTCGTGAACAGAAAGTTTCTAGAAATTACAACAAGATCAAATAACTATCATCCAAGAAGATCCTATAGGTTTAACTTGGCACAAACACTAATTAAAACATAAAACCACATCTAAACATAAGGTATATGGATTATTTATTCCTAAACAGAAGCAAAGGAAAAAAAACTAAAAATAAAATTGGGTTACCTCCCAACAAGCGCTATCGTTTAACGCCCCTAGCTAGGCATAAAAGCAAGGATAGATCTAGGTATTGCCATATTTGGTAGGCAATCCATAAGTGTCTCTCATAATAGATTCATATGGTAGTTTTATTTTCTTCCTATGGAAGTGTTCCATGCCCTTCTTTAATGGAAAATGGAATCTAATATTTCCTTCCTTCATATCAATAATTGCACCAATCGTTCTAAGGAAAGGTCTACCAAGAATAATAGGACAAGAAGGATTGCAATCTATATCAAGAACGATAAAATCTACGGGCACATAATTCCTATTTGCAACAATAAGAACATCATTAATCCTTCCCATAGGTTTCTTAATAGTGGAATCTGCAAGATGCAAGTTTAGAGAGCAATCATCAAAATCACGGAAATCTAGCAAATCGCACAAGGTTTTGGGAATAGTAGAAACACTAGCACCCAAATCACATAAAGCATAAAATTCATGATCCTTAATCTTAATTTTAATAGTTGGTTCCCACTCATCATAAACTTTTCTAGGGATAGAAACTTCCAACTCAAGTTTTTCTTCATAAGATTGCATCAAGGCATCAACGATATGTTTAGTCAAGGCTTTATTTTGACTATAAGCATGAGGAGAATTTAGCACGGATTGCAACAAGGAAATACAATCAATTAAAGAGCAACTTTCATAATTAAATTCCTTTAAGTCCAAAATAGTGGGTTTAGCAATATCTAGGGTTTTGCTTTTTTCAATCCCACTTTTATCAATTTCATCATCAAGATCTAAATACTCCGAATTCTTGGAACGCCTTCTAGGTAAAGGTGGATCATATTCAGTCCCATCATTATCAAGATTCATATTGCAAAACAAGGATTTAATAGGGGACACATCAATAACTTTTAGATCTTCATCTTTATTTTCATGGAAATTGGAAGAACACGCTTTAATAAAGGCATCTTTCGTAGCACGCATCCTAGCGGTTCTTTCCTTGCACTCATCAATGGAAATTATCATGGCTTTGAGAGACTCATTGATATCATGCTTAGTAGGAATAGATCTAAGCTTTAAAGAATCAACATCAAGAGAAATTCTATCAACGTTCCTAGCCAATTCATCAACTTTAAGCAATTTCTCTTCAAGCAAAGCATTGAAATTCTTTTGTGAATTCATAAACTCTTTAACACTAGTCTCAAATTCAGAGGGAATCTTATTAAAATTTCCATAAGAGTTGTCGTAGGAATTTCCATAATTATTAGAAGGATTACTAGGATAAGGCCTAGGATTAAAGTTTCCTCTATACGCGTTGTTACCAAAATTATTCCTACCAACAAAATTCACATCCATAGATTCATTATTATTCTCAATCAAAGTAGACAAAGGCATATCATTAGAATCAGAAGAAACACTCTTAGTAGCAAATAATTTCATAAGTTCATCCATCTTTCCACTCAAAACATTGATTTCTTCTATCGCATGCACTTTTTTATTAGTAGATCTTTCAGTGTGCCATTGAGAATAATTAACCATAATAGTATCTAGGAGTTTAGTAGCATCTCCTAAAGTGATTTCCATAAAAGTGCCTCCCGCGGCCGAATCTAAAAGATTTCTAGAAGCAAAATTCAATCTGGCATAAAATTTTTGTATAATCATCCACAAGTTCAAACCATGAGTAGGGCAATTACGTATCATTAATTAATTTCATTCTCTCCCAAGCTTGTGCAACATGTTCATGATCAAGTTGCTTAAAATTCATAATATCGTTTCTAAGAGAGATGATCTTAGCGGGAGGAAAATACTTAGAGATAAAAACATCTTTGCACTTGTTCCAAGAATCAATACTATTTTTAGGCACAGACGAAAACCAAGCTTTAGCATGATCTCTAAGCAAAAAAGGAAATAGCTTCAATTTAACAATATCATTATCAACGTCTTTCTTATTTTGCATATCACATAAATCAATGAAGCTATTTAGATGAGTAGCGGCATCTTCACTAGGAAGGCCGGCGAATTGATCTTTCATAACAAGATCCAACAAAGAAGTATTGATTTCACAAGATTCAGCATTGCTAAGAGGAGCAATCGGAGTGCTAAGGAAATCATTATTGTTGGTATTGGTAAAGTCACACAATTTGGTATTATCTTGAGCCATCGTGACAAGCAAGTAATCCAACACACAAGCAAAAAGGCAAGCAAAGAAAAAGGCAAACGGAAAAGAGAGGGCGAATAAAATGGCAAGGGTGAAGTGAGGGAGAGGAAAACGAGAGGAAAATGGCAAATAATGTAATGCGAGAGATAAGGGATTGTGATGGGTACTTGGTATGTTGACTTTTGCGTAGACTCCCCGGCAACGGCGCCAGAAATCTTCCTGCTACCTCTTGAGCATTGCGTTGGGTTTCCTTGAAGAGTGAAGGGTGATGCAGCAGAGTAGAGTAAGTATTTCCCTTAGTTTTTGAGAACCAAGGTATCAATCCAGTAGGAGGCTACATGCAAGTCCCTCGTACCTACACAAAACAAATAGCTCCACGCAACCAACACGATTAGGGGTTGTGAATCCCTTCACGGTCACTTACGAGAGTGAGATCTGATAGAGATGATAGATAATACTTTTGGTATTTTTGGTATAAAGATGCAAAGTAAAATAAAAGGGCAAAGTAAAAAAGCAAAGCAATAATAAAGTGATGGAAGATTGATATGATGAGAATAGACCCGGGGGCCATAGATTTCACTAGTGGCTTCTCTCATGAGCATAAGTATTCTACGGTGGGTGAACAAATTACTGTTGAGCAATTGACAGAATTGAGCATAGTTATGAGAATATCTAGGTATGATCATGTATATAGGCATCACGTCCGAGACAAGTAGACCGACTCCTGCCTGCATCTACTACTATTAGTCCACTCATCGACCGCTATCCAGCATGCATCTAGAGTATTAAGTTCAAGAAAACAGAGTAACGCCTTAAGCAAGATGACAAGATGTAGAGGGATAGAATCATGCAATATGATAAAAACCCCATCTTGTTATCCTCGATGGCAACAATACAATATGTGCCTTGCTGCCCCTACTATCACTGGGAAAGGACACCGCAAGATTGAACCCAAAGCTAAGCACTTCTCCCATTGCAAGAAAAACCAATCTAGTAGGCCAAACCAAACTGATAATTTGAAGAGACTTGCAAAGATAACCAATCATACATAAAATAATTCAGAGAAGATTCAAATATTGTTCATAGATAAACTTGATCATAAACCCACAATTCATCGTTCTCAACAAACACACTGCAAAAAGAAGATTACATTGAATAGATCTCCACGAGAGAGGGGGAGAACATTGTATTGAGATCCAAAAAGAGAGAAGAAGCCATCTAGCTACTAACTATGGACCCGAAGGTCTGAGGTAAACTACTCACACTTCATCGGAGGGGCTATGGTGTTGATGTAGAAGCCTTCCGTGGTGGATTCCCCTTCCGGTGGAGCTCCGGAACAGGCCCCAAGATGGGATCTCGTGGATACAGAAGGTTGCGGCGGTGGAATTAGGTTTTGGCTCCATATCTGATCGTTTGGGGGTACGTAGGTATATATAGGAGGAAGGACTATGTCGGTGGAGCAAAGGGGGGCCCATGAGGCAGGGGGCGCCCTCCACCCTCGT
>NC_041390.1:629739513-629741426 GCF_002162155.2 Triticum dicoccoides | reverse complement strand
CCTGGATCATATTCGGTGAGAAAATCACGTTCCCGAAGGTTTCATTCCGTTTGGACTCCGTTTGATATTCCGTTTCTTCGAAACACTGAAATAGGCAAAAAAACAGCAATTCTGGGCTGGGCCTCCGATTAATAGGTTAGACCCAAAAGTAATATAAAAGTGGAAAATAAAGCCCATATGGTCCAAAACAGTAGATAATATAGCATGGAGCAATCAAAAATTATAGATACGTTGGAGACATATCACTTGGTTTTTGATGACATGTAGATTTTGCAATAATTATGTGAGTTCTTTATGACTAATGTTGAGTCCATGGATTATACGCACTCTCAACCTTCCATCATTGCTAGCCTCTTCGGTACCGTGCATTGCCCTTTCTCACCTTGAGAGTTGGTGCAAACTTCGCCGGTGCATCCAAACCCCGTGATACGATACGCTCTATCACACATAAACCTCCTTATATCTTCCTCAAAACAGCCACCATACCTACCTATTATGGCATTTCCATAGCCATTCCGAGATGTATTGCCATGCAACTTTCCACCGTTCCGTTTATCATGACACGTTCATCATTGTCATATTGCCTTGCATGATCATGTAGTTGACATCGTATTTGTGGGAAAGCCACCATGCATATTATTTCATACATGTCACTCTTGATTCATTGCCCATCCCGGTACACCGCCGGAGGCATTCATATAGAGTCATACTTTGTTCTAGTATCGAGTTGTAATCATTGAGTTGTAAATAGATAGAAGTGTGATGATCATTATTCATAGAGCATTGTCCCAAAAAAAGAGAGAAAGGTCAGAAAAAAAGGTAAGGCCCAAAAAAAAGAAAAAAAGGGGGCAATGCTATTATCTTTTTCCATACTTGTGCTTCAAAGTAGCACCATGATCCTTATGATAGAGAGTCTCTTGTTTTGTCACTTTCATATACTAGTGGAAATTTTTCATTATAGAACTTGGCTTGTATATTCCAACAATGGGCTTCCTCAAATGCCCTAGGTCTTCGTGAGAAAGCAAGTTGGATGCACACCCACTTAGTTTATTTTGTTGAGCTTTCATACATTTATAGATCTAGTGCATCTGTTGCATGGCAATCCCTACTCCTCACGTTAACATCAATTGATGGGCATCTCCATAGCCCATTGATTAGCCATGTTGATGTGAGACTTTCTCCTTTTTTGTCTTCTCCACATAACCCCCATCATTATATTCTATTCTACCCATAGTGCTATATCCATGGCTCACGCTCATGTATTGCGTGAAAGTTGAATTTTTTTTGAGATTACTAAAGTATGAAACAATTGCTTGGCTTGTCATCAGGGTTGTGCATGATGAGAGCATTTTTGCGTGACGAAAATGGAGCATGACCAAACTATATGATTTTGTAGGGATGAACTTTCTTTGGCCATGTTATTTTGAGAAGACATAATTGCTTAGTGAGTATGCTTGAAGTATTATTACTTTTATGACAATATGAAACTTTTATCTTGAATCTTCCAGATCTGAATATTCATACCAAAATTAAGAGGGTTACATTGAAAATTATGCCAAGTAGCATTCGACATCAAAAATTCTGTTTTTATCATTTACCTACTCGAGGACGAGCAGGAATTAAGCTTGGGGATGCTTCATACGTCTCCAACGTATCTATAATTTTTTATTGTTCCATGCTAAATTATATTATGTTTTGGATGATTAATGGGCTTTATTATACACTTATATATTGTTTTTGGGACTAACCTATTAACCGGAGGCCCAGCCCAAATTGCTGTTTTTTTGCCTATTTCAGTGTTTCGCAGAAAAAGAATATCAAACGGAGTCCAAACAGAATGAAACCTTCAGGAACGTGATTTTTAGAACAAACGTGATCCAGAGGACTTGGAGTCTGTGTAAGGAAATCAACGA
>NC_041390.1:629715897-629739247 GCF_002162155.2 Triticum dicoccoides | reverse complement strand
TGGGCCCCATGTTGCTCCACCTACGTACTTCTTCCTCCTATATATACCTATGTACCCCCAAACCATCAGATACGGAGCCAAAACCCTATTTCCACCGCCGGAACCTTCTGTACCCGTGAGATCCCATCTTGGGGCCTTTTCCAGCGCTCCGCCGGAGGGGGCATTGATCATGGAGGGCTTCTACATCAACACCATAGCCTCTCCGATGATGTGTGAGTAGTTTACCTCAGACCTTCGGGTCCATAGTTATTAGCTAGATGGCTTCTTCTCTCTCTTTGGATCTCAATACAATGTTCTCCTTGATCTTCTTGGAGATCTATTCGATGTAATCTTCTTTTGCGGTGTGTTTGTCGAGATCCGATGAATTGTGGGTTTATGATCAAGTTTATCTATGAACAATATTGGAATCTCCTCTGAATTCTTTTATGTATGATTGGTTATCATTGCAAGTCTTTTTGAATTATCAGTTTGGTTTGGCCTACTAGATCGATCTTTCTTGCAATGGGAGAAGTGCTTAGCTTTGGGTTCAATCTTGCGGTGAACTTTCCCAGTGACAGCAGGGGCAGTAAGGCACATATTGTTGTTGGGGAACGTAGCAGAAAACAAAAAATTTCCTACGGTTTCACCAAGATCCATCTAGGAGTTCATCTAGCAACGAGTGATTAGATGCATCTACGTATCTCGTAGATCGCGAGCGGAAGCATTCAAAGAACGGGGATGATGGAGTCGTACTCGACGTGATTCGAATCACCGATGATCCTAGCACCGAACGGACGGCACCTCCGCGTTCAACACATGTACGGAACAGCCACGTATCCTCCTTCTTGATCCAGCAAGGGGGGAGGAGAGGTTGAGGGAGATGGCTCCAGCAGCAGCACGACGGCGTGGTGGTGATGGAGCTGCAGTACTCCATTAGGGCTTCGCCAAGCACTATGGAGGAGGAGGATGTGTTGGAGAGGGAGAGGGAGGCACCAAAAGAAAAGGTAAGAAGTCCTCCATCTCCCCCACTATATATAGGAGGGCCAAGGCGGGGGGCGCCGGCCCTAGGAGATCTAATCTCCTAGGGGGGTGCGGCCAAGGGGAGGGATCCCTCCTCCCCAAGGCACCTAGGAGGTGCCTTCCCCTCCTAGGACTCTTCCCTCCTTGAAACCCTAGGCGCATGGGCCTCTTGGGGCTGGTGCCCTTGGCCCATATAGGCCAAGGCGCACCCCCTACTGCCCATGTGGCCCCCCCGGGGCAGGTGGCCCCACCCGGTGGACCCCCGAGACCCTTCCGGTGGTCCCGGTACAATACCGGTGACCCCGAAACTTGTCCCGATGCCCGAAATAGCACTTCCTATATATAATTCTTTACCTCCGGACCATTCCGAAACTCCTCGTGACGTCCGGGATCTCATCCGGGACTCTGAACAACATTCGGGTTACTACATATACATATCCCTATAACCCTAGCGTCACCGAACCTTAAGTGTGTAGACCCTACGGGTTCGGGAGACATGTAGACATGACCGAGATTGCTCTCCGGTCAATAACCAACAGCGGGATCTGGATACCCATGTTGGCTCCCACATGCTCCTCGATGATCTCATCGGATGAACCACAATGTCGAGGGTTCAAGCAACCCCGTATACAATTCCCTTTGCCAATCGGTATGTTACTTGCCCGAGATTCGATCGTCGGTATCCCAATACCTCGTTCAATCTCGTTACCGGCAAGTCACTTTACTCGTACCGTAATGCATGATCCCGTGACCAGACACTTGGTCACTTTGAGCTCATTATGATGATGCATTACCGAGTGGGCCCAGTGATACCTCTCCGTCATACGGAGTGACAAATCCCAGTCTTGATCCGTGTCAACCCAACAGACACTTTCGGAGATACCCATAGTCTACCTTTATAGTCACCCAGTTACGTTGTGACGTTTGGTATACCCAAAGCACTCCTACGGTATCCGGGAGTTACACGATCTCATGGTCTAAGGAAAGGATACTTGACATTGGAAAAACTCTAGCAAACGAACTATACGATCTTTATGCTATGTTTAGGATTGGGTCTTGTCCATCACATCATTCTCCTAATGATGTGATCTCGTTATCAATGATATCCAATGTCCATTGTCAGGAAACCATGACTATCTGTTGATCAACGAGCTAGTCAACTAGAGGCTTACTAGGGACATGTTGGTGTCTGTTATTCACACATGTATTACGATTTCCGGATAACACAATTATAGCATGAATAAAGACAATTATCATGAACAAGGAAATATAATAATAATGCTTTTATTATTGCCTCTAGGGCATATTTCCAACAGTCTCCCACTTGCACTAGAGTCAATAATCTAGTTACATTGTGATGAATCGAACACCCATGGAATTATGGTGTTGATCATGTTTTGCTCTAGGGAGAGGTTTAGTCAACGGATCTGCGACATTCAGGTCCGTATGTACTTTACAAATATCTATGTCTCCATCTTGAACATTTTCACGAATGGAGTTGAAGCGACGCTTGATGTGCCTTGTCTTCTTGTGAAATCTGGGCTCCTTGGCAAGTGCAATAGCTCCAGTGTTGTCACAGAAGAGTTTGATTGGCCCCGACGCATTGGGTATGACTCCTAGGTCGGTGCTGAACTCCTTCTCCCAAATTGCTTCATGCGCTGCCTCCGAGGCTGCCATGTACTCCGCTTCACATGTAGATCCCACCACGACGCTCTGCTTGCAACTGCACCAGCTTACTGCCCCACCAATCAAAATATACACGTATCCGGTTTGTGACTTTGAGTCATCCAGATCTGTGTCGAAGCTAGCGTCGACGTAACCCTTTACGACGAGCTCTTCGTCACCTCCATAAACGAGAAACATTTCCTTAGTCCTTTTCAGGTACTTCAGGATATTCTTGACCGTTGTCCAGTGTTCCTTGCCGGGATTACTTTGGTACCTTCCTACCAAACTTACGGCAAGGTTCACATCAGGTCTGGTACACAGCATGGCATACATAATAGAACCTATGACTGAGGCATAGGGGATGACACTCATCTCTTCTATATCTTCTACCGTGGTCGGACATTGAGCAGAGCTCAATTTCACACCTTGTAACACAGGTAAGAACCCCTTCTTAGATTGATCCATATTGAACTTCTTCAATATCTTATCAAGGTATGTGCTTTGTGAAAGACCTATGAGGCGTCTCAATCTATCTCTATAGATTTTGATGCCTAATATATAACCAGCTTCTCCAAGGTCCTTCATTGAAAAACTCTTATTCAAGTAGGCCTTAATGCTGTCCAAGAGTTCTATATCATTTCCCATCAAAAGTATGTCATCTACATATAATATGAGAAATGCTACAGTGCTCCCACTCACTTTCTTGTAAACGTAGGCTTCTCCATAAGTCTGTGTAAACCCAAACGCTTTGATCATCTCATCAAAGCGAATGTTCCAACTCCGAGATGCTTGCACCAGCCCATAAATCGAGCGTTGGAGCTTGCACACCTTGTCAGCATTCTTAGGATCGACAAAACCTTCCGGCTGCATCATATACAATTCTTCCTTAAGGAAACCATTAAGGAATGCCGTTTTGACGTCCATTTGCCATATCTCATAATCGTAGAATGCGGCAATTGCTAACATGATTCGGACGGACTTTAGCTTCGCTACTGGTGAGAAAGTCTCATCGTAGTCAACCCCTTGAACTTGTCGATAACCCTTAGCGACAAGCCGAGCTTTATAGATGGTCACATTACCATCCGCGTCTGTCTTCTTCTTAAAGATCCATTTATTTTCTATGGCTCGCCGCTCAACGGGCAAGTCAGTCAAAGTCCATACTTCGTTTTCATACATGGATCCTATCTCGGATTTCATGGCTTCTAGTCATTTGTCGGAATCCGGGCCCGCCATCGCTTCTTCATAGTTCGAAGGTTCACCGTTGTCTAACAACATGATTTCCAAGACAGGGTTGCCGTACCACTCTGGTGCGGAACATTTCCTTGTGGACCTTCGAATTTCAGTAGGAGCTTGATCAGAAGTATCTTGATCATCATCAATAACTTCCTCTCTAGTCGGTGCAGGCACCTCAGGAACATTTTCTTGAGTTGCGCCTTTTTCCGGTTCAAGAGGTAATACTTCATCAAGTTCTACCTTCCTCCCACTTACTTCTTTCGAGAGAAACTCCTTCTCTAGAAAGGATCCATTCTTGGCAACAAAGATCTTGCCTTCGAATCTGAGGTAGAAGGTATACCCAACAGTTTCTTTAGGGTATCCTATGAAGACGCATTTTTCCGACTTGGGTTCGAGCTTTTCAGGTTGAAGTTTCTTGACATAAGCATCGCATCCCCAAACTTTTAGAAACGACAGCTTAGGTTTCTTCCCAAACCATAATTCAAACGGTGTCGTCTCAACGGATTTCGACGGAGCCCTATTTAAAGTGAATGCGGCAGTCTCTAAAGCATAGCCCCAAAAAGATAGCGGTAAATCGGCAAGAGACATCATAGATCGCACCATATCTAATAGAGTGCGATTACGACGTTCGGACACACCATTACGCTGAGGTGTTCCAGGCGGCGTTAGTTGTGAAACTATTCCACATTTTCTTAAGTGTGTGCCAAATTCGTGACTCAAGTATTCTGCTCCACGATCTGATCGTAGAAACTTGATTTTCCTGTCACGTTGATTCTCAACCTCACTCTAAAATTCCTTGAACTTTTCAAAGGTTTCAGACTTGTGTTTCATTAAGTAGATATACTCATATCTACTCAAGTCATCAGTGAGGGTGAGAACATAACGGTAGCCACCGCGAGCCTCAACACTCATTGGACCGCACACATCAGTATGTACGATTTCCAATAAGTTGGTAGCTCGCTCCATTGTCCCTGAGAACGGAGTCTTGGTCATTTTACCCATGAGGCATGGTTCGCACGTGTCAAATGATTCGTAATCAAGAGACTCTAAAAGTCCATCTGCATGGAGCTTCTTCATGCGTTTGACACCTATCTGACCAAGGCGGCAGTGCCACAAGTATGTGGGACTATCATTATCAACCTTACATCTTTTGGTACTCACACTATGAATATGTGTAGCATTACGCTCGAGATTCATTAAGAATAAACCATTCACCATTGGAGCATGACCATAAAACATATCTCTCATATAAATAGAACAACCATTATTCTCGGATTTAAATGAGTAGCCATCTCGAATTAAACGAGATCCCGATACAATGTTCATGCTCAAACTTGGCACTAAATAACAATTATTGAGGTTCAAAACTAATCCCGTAGGTAAATGTAGAGGTAGCGTGCCGACGGCGATCACATCGACCTTGGAACCATTCCCGACGCGCATCGTCACCTCGTCCTTCGCCAGTCTCCGCTTATTCCGCAGCTCCTGCTTTGAGTTACAAATGTGAGCAACTGCACCGGTATCAAATACCCAGGAGCTACTACGAGTACTGGTAAGGTACACATCAATTACATGTATATCACATATACCTTTCATTTTGCCAGCCTTCTTGTCCGCTAAGTATTTGGGGCAGTTCCGCTTCCAGTGACCACTTTCCTTGCAATAAAAGCACTCAGTCTCGGGCTTGGGTCCATTCTTTGGCTTCTTCCCGGCAGCTTGCTTGCCGGGCACGGCAACTCCCTTGCCGTCTTTCTTGAAGGCTTTCTTACCCTTGCCCTTCTTGAACTTGGTGGTTTTATTCACCATCAACACTTGATGTTCCTTTTTGACTTCTACCTCTGCTGATTTCAGCATTGCAAATACTTCAGGAATGGTCTTTTCCATCCCCTGCATATTGAAGTTCATCACAAAGCTCTTGTAGCTCGGTGGAAGCGACTGAAGGATTCTGTCAATGACCGCGTCATCCGGGAGATTAACTCCCAGCTGAGTCAAGCGGTTATGCAACCCAGACATAGTGAGTATGTGCTCACTGATAGAACTGTTTTCCTCCATCTTACAGCTGAAGAACTTGTCGGAGACTTGATATCTCTCGACCCAGGCATGAGCTTGGAAAACCATTTTCAGCTCTTCGAACATCTCATATGCTCCGTGTCTCTCAAAACGTTTTTGGAGCCCCGGCTCTAAGCTGTAAAGCATGCCGCACTGAACGAGGGAGTAGTCATCGGTACGTGCCTGCCAAGCATTCATAACGTCTTGTTCTGCAGGGAGGACAGGTGCGTCACCCAGCGGTGCTTGTAGGACATAATCTTTCTTGGCAGCTATGAGGATGATCCTCAGGTTTCGGACCCAGTCCGTGTAGTTGCTGCCATCGTCTTTCAGCTTGGTTTTCTCTAGGAACATGTTGAAGTTGAGGACTACGTTGGCCATTTGATCTACAAGACATATTGTAAATATTTTAGACTAAGTTCATGATAATTAAGTTCATCTAATCAAATTATTCAATGAACTCCCACTTAGATAGACATCCCTCCTGTCATCTAAGTATAACATGATCCGAGTTAACTAGGCCGTGTCCGATCATCACGTGAGACGGACTAGTCAACGTCGGTGAACATCTTCATGTTGATCGTATCTTCTATACGACTCATGCTCGACCTTTTGGTCTTCTGTGTTCCGAGGCCATGTCTGTACACATGCTAGGCTCATCAAGTCAAACTAAGTGTTTTGCATGTGTAAATCTGTCTTACACCCGTTGTATGTGAATGTTAGAATCTATCACACCCGATCATCACGTGGTGCTTCGAAACAACGAACTGTCGCAACAGTGCACAGTTAGGGGGAACACTTTCTTGAAATTATTATGAGGGATCATCTTATTTACTACTGTCGTTGTAAGTAAACAAGATGCATAAATATGATAAACATCTCATGCAATCAAATAATAATAGTGACATGATATGGCCAATATCACATAGCTCCTTTGATCTCCATCTTGGGGCTCCATGATCATCTTGTCACCGGCATGACACCATGATCTCCATCATCATGATCTCCATCATCGTGTCTCCATGAAGTTGCTCGCCAACTATTACTTCTACTACTATGGCTAACGTGTTTAGCAATAAAGTAAAGTAATTTACATGGCGTTTCTCAATGACACGCAGGTCATACAAAAAATAAAGACAACTCCTATGGCTCCTGCCGGTTGTCATACTCATCGACATGCAAGTCGTGATTCCTATTACAATAGCATGAACATCTCATACATCACATATATATCATTCATCATTCATCACAACTTTGGCCATATCATATCACAAAGCACTTGCTGCAAAAACAAGTTAGACGTCCTCTAATTGTTGTTGCAAGTTTTACGTGGCTGAAGTAGGGTTCTAGCAAGAACGTTTTCTTACCTACGTGAAAGCCACAACGTGATTTGTGAACTTCTATTTACCCTTCATAAGGACCCTATTCATCGAATCCGCTCCAACTAAAGTAGGAGAGACAGACACCCGCCAGCCACCTTATGCAACTTGTGCATGTTAGTCGGTGGAACCGGTCTCACGTAAGCGTACGTGTAAGGTTGGTCCGGGCCGCTTCATCCCACAATACCGTTGAAGCAAGATAAGACTAGTAGCGGCAAGAAAGTTGACAACATCAACGCCTACAACAAATTGTGTTCTACTCGTGCAAGAGAACTACGCATAAACCTGGCTCTGATACCACTTTGGGGAACGTAGCAGAAAACAAAAAATTTCCTACGGTTTCACCAAGATCCATCTAGGAGTTCATCTAGCAACGAGTGATTAGATGCATCTACGTACCTCGTAGATCATGAGCGGAAGTGTTCAAAGAACGGGGATGATGGAGTCGTACTCGACGTGATTCGAATCACCGAAGATCCTAGCACCGAACGGACGGCACCTCCGCGTTCAACACACGTACGGAACAGCCACGTGTCCTCCTTCTTCATCCAGCAAGGGGGGAGGAGAGGTTTAGGGAGATGGCTCCAGCAGCAGCACGACGGCGTGGTGGTGATGGAGCTGCAGTACTCCGGCAGGGCTTCGCCAAGCACTATGGAGGAGGAGGATGTGTTGGAGAGGGAGAGGGAGGCACCAAAAGAAAAGGTAAGAAGTCCTCCATCTCCCCCACTATATATAGGAGGGCCAAGGGGGGGGGGGGCGCCGGCCCTAGGAGATCTAATCTCCTAGGGGGGTGCGGCCAAGGGGAGGAATCCCTCCTCCCCAAGGCACCTAGGAGGTGCCTTCCCCTCCTAGGACTCTTCCCTCCTTGAAACCCTAGGTGCATGGGCCTCTTGGGGCTGGTGCCCTTGGCCCATATAGGCCAAGGCGCACCCCCTACTGCCCATGTGCCCCCCCGGGGCAGGTGGCCCCACCCGTTGGACCCTCGGGACCCTTCTGGTGGTCCCGGTAAAATACCGGTGACCTCGAAACTTGTCCCGATGCCCGAAATAGCACTTCCTATATATAATTCTTTACCTCCGGACCATTTCGGAACTCCTCGTGACGTCCGGGATCTCATCCGGGACTCCTAACAACATTCGGGTTACTGCATATACATATCCCTATAACCCTAGCGTCACCGAACCTTAAGTGTGTAGACCCTACGGGTTCGGGAGACATGTAGACATGACCGAGATTGCTCTCCGGTCAATAACCAACAGCGGGATCTGGATACCCATGTTGGCTCCCACATGCTCCTCGATGATCTCATCGGATGAACCACGATGTCGAGGGTTCAAGCAACCCCGTATACAATTCCCTTTGCCAATCGGTATGTTACTTGCCCGAGATTCGATCGTCGGTATCCTAATACCTCGTTCAATCTCGTTACCGGCAAGTCACTTTACTCGTACCGTAATGCATGATCCCGTGACCAGGTCACTTTGAGCTCATTATGATGACGCATTACCGAGTGGGCCCAGTGATACCTCTCCGTCATACGGAGTGACAAATCCCAGTCTTGATCCGTGTCAACCCAACAGACACTTTCGGAGATACCCATAGTCTACCTTTATAGTCACCCAGTTACGTTGTGACGTTTGGTATACCCAAAGCACTCCTACGGTATCCGGGAGTTACACGATCTCATGGTCTAAGGAAAGGATACTTGACATTGGAAAAACTCTAGCAAACGAACTATACGATCTTTATGCTATGTTTAGGATTAGGTCTTGTCCATCACATCATTCTCCTAATGATGTGATCTCGTTATCAATGACATCCAATGTCCATAGTCAGGAAACCATGACTATCTGTTGATCAACGAGCTAGTCAACTAGAGGCTTACTAGGGACATGTTGGTGTCTGTTATTCACACATGTATTACGATTTCCGGATAACATAATTATAGCATGAATAAAGACAATTATCATGAACAAGGAAATATAATAATAATGCTTTTATTATTGCCTCTAGGGCATATTTCCAACAATTGTATTGTTGCCATCTAGGATAAAAAGATGGGGTTTATATCATATTGCATGAGTTTATCCCTCTACATCATGTCATCTTACTTAAAGCATTACTCTGTTCTTATGAACTTAATAGTCTAGATGCATGCTCAATAGCGGTCAATGTGTGGAGTAATAGTAGTAGATGCAGGTAGGAGTCGGTCTACTTGTCTCGGACGTGATGCTTATATACATGATCATACCTAGATATTCTCATAACTATCCTAAATTCTGTCAATTGCTCAACAGTAATTTATTTACCCACCGTAATACTTATGCTATCTTGAGAGAAGCCACTAGTAAAACCTATGGCCCTCGGGTCTATCTTCCATCATATTAATCTTCCAACACTTAGCTATTTCAATTGCCGTTTATTTTACTTGGCATCTTTATCATAAAAATATGAAAAATATTATCTTATCATATCTATCAGATCTCACTTTCGTAAGTGACCATGAAGGGATTGACAACCCCTTTATCGCGTTGGTTGTGAGGTTCTTATTTGTTTGTGTAGGTGCGTGGGACTCGCGCGTGGTCTCCAACTGGATTGATAGCTTGGTTATCAAAAAACTGAGGGAAATACTTACGCTACTTTACTGCATCACCCTTTCCTCTTCAAGGGAAAACCAACGCAGTGCTCAAGAGGTAGCAGTCCCTGAGGATAAAGTGGCTCCTGAGTCATTCTACCTCCTCTAGTCATTACCATAACAACATGATCATTAATATTATTATTCATTTCATCTAGCAACCCTATTTGAGATTTAGCAACTTGTTCTAACTGAGTTTGAACCATAGAAGCATGCTTCCCCACACCTCTAACATCAGTTGAGATTTTAAATAACAAGTCTCTCAAGCGAGCAATCATATCAGAATTGTATTTCAACTGTTTGATAACATTTGCATTGGAGTGATCTTGCTTTCTAATGTAATTTTCAAACTCATAAAGGCATTGGCTAGGGTGCATATTGTAAAGATTATCATTATCATTGAATTTCATTAGAGAATTTACCTCTACCACCTTAGGTGGTGGTGGTGTATCAAGCCCATGTATTACCTCTACCACATTATAGTTACACTACCATGCCTACATGACACATTTGTTAAAATTAGTTTGCACATAATGGAGCGGTTATGTTCATAAAATCATATAATATCAATAACTAGATGTGTACCCAGTTGCTTTGTTACTTTTTAGTGATTTTTTTCTAAAGTTGCCATCTATCAAAAGAACATTTCCCCTAAATTTGTATGCTCAAATGAAGTTTTGGCAAATTAATATGGTACCATACAAGAAATTTTCCAAGGCAAACTATTCATGGAAAATTTGGTATGTGAATCATGGTAAATTTAGTAATTAGCCATGGCAAATTTAGTACATTGATCATGGCAAATTTAGTTTATGTATCATGGAAAATTTATTCTTGCCATGACAATTTTCACCTTTTGAAGTATGGAAATTTAGTTGATGCTTTTTTCTTTGAGCATCGTGGAAATTGGTTTGTATGTAGCTGGTGATTCTTACATCATTGTTGACATGATGACAAAATTACACTAAATATGCCATCATCGCAAACTTTCGCACATTTTTTCCATTAATGTCCTTTATCTAACCATCATGGCAATCATCTTGTGTGCACCACTATGGTCACCATGGCAAACTTACACACATTTTCCCCCATCAATGTGTGTTTTTAGGACCATGACAGATTTCTTTCTTTTGCTAAGTGGAAAATCACTTTTTATGAGACCATGGCAAATTTAGTTGAGTGATCATGGAAAACTTAGTTTATGCATCATTGCAAATTTAGTGATGGACCATGGCAAACAAATTTGACCATGGCATTTTTTAATTTGGACCAATTTTGAATTTTAATTTGGACCATGAAAAATTATTTTTTGTAGCATGGCAAAACAAAAAAATGACTATGGAAAATTTGTATCCTTTTTTTGGAACAAGGCATATTTTGTGGAAACAAACCATGTGAAATACGAATATCCAATTCTAAGCATAGGCTCATTTGCTCCAGGTGAACAATAAATTCAAAATAAATACTAAAAATCACCAGAACGTGATAAAATACTGATTGGAATTGCAGTAGAACAATAAACAAATTGTCAAGGTCGTCCTATTTTGGTAGAATTGTTTGAGTTCCAGAAGTTTGCGTTAGTTACAGATTACTACAGACTGTTCTGTTTTTGACAGATTCTGTTTTTCATGTGTTGTTTGCTTATTTTGATGAATCTATGGCTAGTAAAATAGTTATTAAACCATAGAAAAGTTGGAATACATTAGGTTTAACACCAATATAAATAAAGAATGAGTTCAATACAGTACCTTGAAGTGCTGTTTTGTTTTCTTTCGCTAACGGAGCTCACGAGATTTTCTGTTGAGTTTTGTGTTGTGAAGTTTTCAAGTTTTGGGTAAAGATTGGATGGATTATGGAACAAGGAGCGGCAAGAGCCTAAGCTTGGGGATGCCCATGGCATCCAAAGATAATCTAAGGACACCAAAAAGCCAAAGCTTGGGGATGCCCCGAAAGGCATCCCCTCTTTCGTCTTCGTCCATCGGTAACTTTACTTGGAGCTATATTTTTATTCACCACATGATATGTGTTTTGCTTGGTGCGTCTTGTATGATTTGAGTCTTTGCTTTTTAGTTTACCACAATCATCCTTGCTGTACACACCTTTTGGGAGAGATACACATGATTCAGAATTTATTAGAATACTCTATGCGCTTCACTTATATCTTTTGAGCTATATAGTTTTTGCTCTAGTGCTTCACTTATATCTTTTAGAGCATGGCGGTGGTTTTTTTATAGAAACTATTGTTATCTCATGATTCACTTATATTATTTTGAGAGTCCTGCAAAACAGCATGGTAACTTGCTTTAATTGTGAAATTAGTTCTAATATGCTAGGTATTCAAGATTGGTAAAAACTTTCTTATGAGTGTGTTGAATACTAAGAAAAGTTTGATGCTTGATGATTGTTTTGAGATATGGAGGTGGTGATATTAAAGTTGTGCTAGTTGAGTAGTTGTGAATTTGAGAAATACTTGTGTTGGAGTTTGCAAATCCCGTAGCATGCACGTATGGTAAACGTTATGTAACAAATTTGAAACATGAGGTGTTCTTTGATTGTCCTCCTTATGAGTGGCGGTCGGGGACGAGCGATGGTCTTTTCCTACCAATCTATCCCCCTAGGAGCATGCATGTAGTGCTTGGTTTTTGATGACTTGTAGATTTTGCAATAAGTATGTGAGTTCTTTATGACTAATGTTGAGTCCATGGATTATACGCACTCTCAACCTTCCATCATTGCTAGCCTCTTAGGTACCGTGCATTGCCCTTTCTCACCGTGAGAGTTGGTGCAAACTTCGCCGGTGCATCTAAACCCCGTGATACGATATGCTCTATCACACATAAACATCCTTATATCTTCCTCAAAACAGCCACCATACCTACCTATTATGGCATTTCCATAGCCATTCCGAGATATATTGCCATGCAACTTTCCACCATTCCATTTATCATGACACGTTCATCATTGTCATATTGCTTTGCGTGATCATGTAGTTGACATCGTATTTGTGGCAAAGCCACCATGCATATTGTTTCATACATGTCACTCTTGATTCATTGCCCATCCCGGTACACCACCGGAGGCATTCATATAGAGTCATACTTTGTTCTAGTATCGAGTTGTAATCATTGAGTTGTAAATAGATAGAAGTGTGATGATCATTATTCATAGAGCATTGTCCCAAAAAAAAGAGAAAGGCCAGAAGGAAAAAAAGGTAAGGCCCAAAAAAAGAAAAAAGGGGGCAATGCTATTATCCTTTTCCATACTTGTGCTTCAAAGTAGCACCATGATCCTTATGATAGAGAGTCTCTTGTTTTGTCACTTTCATATACTAGTGGAAATTTTTCGTTATAGAACTTGGCTTGTATATTGCAACAATGGGCTTCCTCAAATGCCCTAGGTCTTCGTGAGAAAGCATGTTGGATGCACACCCACTTAGTTTATTTTGTTGAGCTTTCATACATTTGTAGCTCTAGTGCATCCGTTGCATGGCAATCCCTACTCCTCACGTTAACAACAATTGATGGACATCTCCATAGCCCATTGATTAGCCGTGTTGAAGTGAGGCTTTCTCCTTTTTTGTCTTCTCCACATAACCCCATCATTATATTCTATTCCACCCATAGTGCTATATCCATGGCTCACGCTCATGTATTGTGTGAAAGTTGAAAGAGTTTGAGATTACTAAAGTATGAAACAATTGCTTGGCTTGTCATCGGGGTTGTGCATGATGAGAGCATTTTTGTGTGATGAAAATGGAGCATGACCAAACTATATGATTTTGTAGGGATGAACTTTCTTTGGCCATGTTATTTTGAGAAGACATAATTGCTTAGTGAGTATGCTTGAAGTATTATTACTTTTATGTCAATATTAAACTTTTATCTTGAATCTTCCGGATCTAAATATTCATACCACAATTAAGAGGGTTACATGAGGACGAGCAGGAATTAAGCTTGGGGATGCTTGATACGTCTCCAACGTATCTATAATTTTTTATTGTTTCATGCTAAATTATATTATGTTTTAGATGATTAATGGGCTTTATTATACACTTATATATTATTTTTGGGACTAACCTATTAACCGGAGGCCCAGCCCAAATTGTTGTTTTTTGCCTATTTCAGTATTTCGTAGAAAAAGAATATCAAACGGAGTCCAAACGGAATGAAAACTTCTGGAACGTGATTTTTGGAACAAACGTGATCCAGAGGACTTGGAGTCTATGTAAACAATCAACAAGGAGAGCACGAGGTAGGGGGGCGCGCCTAGCCCCCTCCCCCCAGGCGCGCCCTCCACCCTCGTGGGGCTCACGTTGCTCCACCGACGTACTTCTTCCTCCTATATATACCTATGTACCCCCAAACCATCAGATACGAAGCCAAAACCCTATTTCCACTGCTGCAACCTTTTGTACCCGTGAGATCCCATCTTGGAGCCTTTTCCGGAGCTCCGCCAGAGGGGGCATTGATCACGAAGGGCTTCTACATCAACACCATAGCCTCTCCGATAATGTGTGAGTAGTTTACCTCAGAGCTTCGGGTCCATAGTTATTAGCTAGACGACTTCTTCTCTCTCTTTGGATCTCAATACAATGTTCTCCTTGATCTTCCTGGAGATCTATTTGATGTAATCTTCTTTTCCGATGTGTTTGTCGAGATCCGATGAATTGTGGGTTTATGATCAAGTTTATCTATGAACAATATTTGAATCTCCTCTAAATTCTTCTATGTATGATTGGTTATCTTTGCAGGTCTCTTCGAATTATCAGTTTGGTTTGACCTACTAGATTGATCTTTCTTGCAATGGGAGAAGTGCTTAGCTTTGGGTTCAATCTTGCGGTGTCCTTTCCCAGTGATAGCAGGGGCAGCAAGGCACGTATTGTATTGTTGCCATCGAGGATAAAAAGATGGGATTTATATCATATTGCATGAGTTTATCCCTCTACATCATGTCATCTTACTTAAAGCATTACTCTGTTCTTATGAACTTAATACCCTAAATTTGTATGCGCAAATGAAGTTTTGGCAAATCCAT
Organism: Triticum dicoccoides; assembly: GCF_002162155.2. Classification (NCBI taxonomy): domain Eukaryota; kingdom Viridiplantae; phylum Streptophyta; class Magnoliopsida; order Poales; family Poaceae; genus Triticum; species Triticum dicoccoides. Next base: position 629,724,256 of record NC_041390.1, on the reverse strand, counting down.
ATGGTACCATACAAGAAATTTTCCAAGGCAAACTATTCATGGAAAATTTGGTTTGTGAATCATGGTAAATTTAGTAATTAGCGATGGCAAATTTAGTACATTGATCATGGCAAATTTAGTACATTGATCATGGCAAATTTAGTTTATGTATCATGGAAAATTTATTCTTCCCATGACAATTTTCACCCTTTGAAGTATGGAAATTTAGTTGATGCTTTTTTCTTTGAGCATTGTGGAAATTGGTTTGTATGTAGCTGGTGATTCTTACATCATTGTTGACATGATGACAAAATTACACTAAATATGCCATCATCGCAAACTTTCGCACATTTTTTCCATTAATGTCCTTTATCTAACCATCATGGCAATCATCTTGTGTGCACCACTATGGTCACCATGGCAAACTTACACACATTTTTCCCATCAATGTGTGTTTTTAGGACCATGACAAATTTCTTTCTTTTGCTAAGTCGAAAATCACTTTTTATGAGACCATGGAAAATTTAGTTGAGTGATCATGGCAAACTTAGTTTATGCATCATTGCAAATTTAGTGATGGACCATGGCAAACAAATTTGACCTTGTCATTTTTTAATTTGGACCAATTTTAAATTTAAATTGGACCATGAAAAATTATTTTTTTAGCATGGCAAAATAAAAAAAATGACTATGGCAAATTTGTATCCTTTTTTGGAACAAGGCATATTTTGTGGAAACAAACCATGTGAAATTCGAATATCCAATTCTAAGCTTAGGCTCATTTGCTACAGGTGAACCGTAAATTCAAAATAAATACTAAAAAACCAGTTTTTTTTGCATGGAATATGTTTCAATGCGTGAAGTGCGTGCCAAATTTCAAAGCATTTGGACATCTTAGTAGCTCTCAAAAAAAAACAAATTGGGTCCAAAGAGTGCACACAGTAAAACTTTTTCACATACCTCAAATTTGTCTTTTTGCTGAGAGCTACTCATACATCCAAATGCTCTGAATTTGGCACGGACATCACGCACTCACACATCTTTCTCCACAATTTTGTTTGAATTTATTTAGTATTTTTAACCACTTTTTTGTTCACTCCTAGGCTTTGCTTTTTTGTGAAATTCGTTATCTTGTAGCATGAAAAATGTTTCTTGTTTGTTTTTAAGATATGGAAGATTTAGTCTGTATTGCATGGCATTTTGTAAATTTTGATGTATAGCATATTTTAGGCATGCCAACTTTTTGTTTCATACATACATCGAACCAGACGGTTGTTTTCCAATTTTTTCCATACTATTTTCTGGGCTTTGGACTTCCTTTTTGCATAAGTAGTGATGCTTGGTGAGGAGGCCCATAAAAAGCATGTTGGTCCGTTTTGCGAAATCACTAATTAACGACTACTCTTTGAGAAGGTAACTCCCACATCGGTTGTGACAAGTGTCACACTACATGTGTGCCACTTGTCGCAACCTCACAGTTGTTCCTTTTCTAGTAGATTGTTTTATTCAAAATGTTTTATCTTTCAAACCGCGCGTCCAAATATCAAACCGTTTTCACTATTGAATTCTTCGCGCCGAGATGTTCAAAACTAGATCCCATGTTGATTGGTCTCGACGATCTTTTTTCACGAAACACTCGGAAAGAAAAACCCGAACTGAAAGCATGTTGTTTGACTTTCCGAGAGGCACGACCGTTACTCTCGCAGAAGCAAATCCGTCCCTCCACGAGAAGTAAACCTGCGCATCTCGTGGAAGGAAAAAAACATGTTTTTTCCTTTCCGAGAGGCACGGCCATGTCTCTCGCGGAAGCAAATCCGTGCCTCATCGAGAAGTAAATCTGTGCCTCTCGCAGAAGGAAAAAATAAAAATGCATTTTTTGCTCTTTCGAGTGCATCTCGCGAAAGAAAAAAAAATATACCTCTCATGGAAGCAAATCTGTGCTTCCACGAGAAGTAAATTGTGCCTCTCGTGGAAGGGAAAAAACGTGTTTGTTCTCCTTTTACGAGAGGCACGGCCGTGCTTCACGCGCAAGCAAACCTATGCCTCGACGAGAAGTAAGTCTGTGCCTCTCGCGAAAGAAAAAAAACGAGTTTTCTCGCACAAAAAGAATATTAAAAAAGATTTGGTCCAAAAGCTATGAAAACCTGATGGAAAACCGAGAAGCCAAAAAAGTCATCTAAAACCAGAAAACGCGTAAAAAATCCGAAGGAAACAATGCGCGACACGTGGTGGCGGCCCAGAGCACGCCAACTGACGCGCTCCCAGCCCACCCTAAGTTACCCTTGGGAGGGCTCCCAAAGGAGCACTCAATTAGTTGCCCTCTCCATTTTGATTTGCGCTTGCGAGTTCATCCCTGCAAACATTTCTGTTTTTTTTTTCAGATCTAACGTCAGCTCCGTATCCGGGTCCATATACTATTTGATCTCCCTGGCAACACTAATGCTGGAAGATGAATCGATTGAATTTTGTTGCCCGTTCATTGAGATTTACATGAAAATCAAATTAATAATCAAGACATAAAAAAACTCTCGCCTGATTAATTAAGCCTGAAAATTGGTGATACATGCTCCACGGAAGCAAAGCCAGCCAACTAGCTAGCTAGATTGGAACTTGGTAAGAGGTCTCGTCAATGGGCACCACCTTGGGCACGTCGACCGGGAGTACATGGACGTCCTGGGTCCATGGGCTCTCACCAGCATCGTCAATGGTACGCAGCGCTCTCCACACGGCGCTGTTGCATTTGAAGCCGGAGCCAAAGGCGATCTGCCAGACGCGGTCTCCCTTCTTGATCCGGCGCTTGGCCTCGCAGTAGGCGAGCTCGTACCAGAGGGAGCTGCTGGAGGTGTTGCCGAACCTGTAGAGCGTCATCCGAGAAGGCTCCATGTGCCAGGGGCTGAGCTTGAGGCTGTTCTCCAGCTCGTCGAGGACGCCCCTGCCGCCGGCGTGGATGCAGAAGTGCTCGAGCGCGAGCTTGAAGTCCGGCAGGTAGGCCTTGACCTGGGCGCGAAACACCTTCTTGAGCACGACGGTGGCGAGGAAGCGGAGCTGCTCCGACATGGGCAGGATGAGCGGGCCGAGCGTGGTGATGTTGGTCTTGAGGGCCTCGCCAGCGACCGCCATGAGCTCCTTGGAGAGGGACACCCCGACCTCGCCGACCTCGTCCTCCTCCTGGGTCACACACCCGTAGCTCTGGTCGTGCGCCCCGCGGTGGGTGCGCACCGTGTGGATCAGCTGGTACTTGGACCGCGCCCGGTCGCCGGCCCGGTTTGTGAGGAGGATCGCCGCCCCGCCGACACGGAAGAGCGTGTTGGTGACCAGCATGGGGCGGTTGTTGCCCATGTAGGCGTTGAGGGTGATGTTCTCCGTGCTCACCACCAGCGCGTACGTGTTCCGGTGTACCTGCAACACCACACCACAGAAAACAATCAACGTTGACAACTCAGTGTATAGTGCTGGAATACTATCATTCATATCTATGATGCGATTTTATTTTCCGGATCTATAGGACCAGCCACATGTATACACCAGTAGCTTAAGGTACGAGCCCCACGCGCATTGAGGGCCGTGCTCCACTTAAAGCCGTACCAAAGTCCTTGTCGCGCGGTAGACCAAACCTAGCTGCGCGCCATTAACTAGGGCCTCCCCCCCAGTACACGCTGTGGATCTCTGGACTGGAGCAATGGAATGGACCATCATGTGGTCGTATTAATTTACGGGCATGGGCGCATGCATAGCTCTCGATCCAGTTGCGTTTCCCCCCGGTTTCAAGTGTTTTTTTCTCCCATTATCAGGTACTCCCTTTGTTCATTTTAACTCCGTGTATAAGATTTCTTGTGTCAAATCAAATTTCATACGTTTTGACCAAATTTATACTAAAAGGATATCAAAATTTGCAATACTAAATATATGTAGACGAAACTATATTTTCTAATGAATCAAATGATATTGATTTGGCAATTGTGAATGTTGATACTTATATCTATAATTTTAACTAAATTGTAGATATTTTGACTTTAGACAAAACTTACATGTAGACTAAAAACACCTAGAAGAAGTACTAAGATTGGCCGTAATGGTAGTATCATAGTTAGTACTATTATGCATGCCAACTACTTTGATGAGGTGTCATAATATTAAATGAAGAAAGAGATGATAGAATATCATATCATGATACCATATAATAATAAATGATATGCTACTTTGTGTCATGCATGTCAATAAATAAAGTAGTACATGATACTAATATATGATACTATGCATTAGGGAGATAGTATCATACCCCAGTATCATATGCATGATACTAGCATATGATACTACCTCCGTTCCTAAATAATTCTTTGTAAAGATTTCAACAAGTGACTACATACGGAGTAAAACGAGTGAATCTATACTCTAAAATATGTCTATATACATCCGTATGTGATAGCCCATTTGAAATCTTTGAAAAGACAAATATTTAGGAATAGAGAGAGTATTCCCCATTACAACCAGCCTAAAAGAGCAATAATGCTAGACCTACAAAGATTTACTTAACCTTCCAAACTAATTCTCTCTCTCCGCCTGATTTTTTGAAGTTAACCCGATGTTCGTCGACCGGCCACCGTATCAAAGAGAGGACAGACCAGTGAGCAATGGTCAATAAGTAAGCTGGCATAGGATTAAATTCTGCCATGTGCGTGTCTGAGCCTGAATATTTAATATTGAGACAGAGGCTGTTCCGTGGCAGAAACATGCAGGAGGTCCTACTCAGTGAAGCCCTTGTCATAGAGGAATCTCATATTGCGGCATTGCCAGCTGCCATATTTATTGATTTCTGTACAAATTAAATGGACTAATGAAGCACAAGTGATTCGAATCATTCGATGTTGATGTTGATGTTATTGTGGGACATGCCAAAACATCTCAGGAGTAGTATGAAGGAATTTTCCATCAATCTTATATTATGGCTTAAGCCCTATATTTTGTTAAGAGATGCATGATATGGGTTTGCGCACATCTTTTCTTAGCCACAAAAGAATGAGATGTACAAACAAAAAGGGCACTATATTTTCTACTCCTAGTTATTGACATTTTCCTAAAGTCATCGTAGTCGGTCACAGAAAAAACAGTACCATGCGCCCGGCCTAAAAAAAGGTACGTACTATACTTATTTACTCCATACGCATCTGAACGACATGCATGCATACGGGCCGCCCAAGAGGACCAGCCATTGGCCATGCATGCATGCATGCACCAATGCACTCGCTAGACATTAATACCTAATGAAGATAGGTGTCAGTGAGTGAGCCAGCGTGCATGTGGTCGCCGTCGAGCGCGTACAGTAGGAATACGTACCTGGAGCAGGCGCTTGGCGAGGTCGATGGCGATGATGCCGGCGCTGCAGCCCATGCCGCTGAGGTTGTGCGTCACCACGTCGTCGCGGAACCTGTACCGGTTCACGATGAGCGACGTGAAGGACGGCGTCGGGCTGAGCAGGCTCGAGTTGAAGATGAGCACGCCCACGTCGCCGGCGTCCACGCCGGTCTTGCGGAGGACCTCGTCGACCACGCCGAAGATGACGGCGTGGGACTCCTCCATGGCCGTCCGGTCGCACATGTCCACGGGGAGCCGGATCAGCGACATCGGGAAGTGCGTCGCCTCGCCCAGCCCCGACCGCTCCAGCATCCGCTTCTGGAACGCCATGCTCTGCTCGCTGAACCGCCCGCACCGCGAGAAGTGCACGATGGTCTTGGCGCGGGAGGCCTCCAGCTCCACCGGCGGCTTGTACCCGGCCAGGTCCACCAGGTACACAGGCTGCGGCCGCGACGACGCGTACGTGTACGCCGCCAGTGCCGCCGCCCAGCACGCCATGGCCAGCGCCGGCGCGTTCACTGCTGTGTTCCAAAGGGCGCGCGCCTTCTCCGGCGTCAGCGTCGACAGCTGCGGCGCCACCACGACGAGCACCGTGACCACCAGCATGTGGGGGATGTGGCTTACCAAACGGTGGTACATCAGGCCGGCGTGGTTCCTCGTCGCCTGCTTCACCGTCCTCACCAGCTGCCTATATTCCATGGCGATCGATGGCGGCCTCTATCTACTCTCACTACTCACTCTTGTTGTTGACCTTGGAGAACCGTACGTGAATGGAGTGCGAGCAGTAGGCCGAGCACGCGTGGATTTATAGGGTTGGAGGAGGGAGGGGAGGCCTTAATGCCGAGCTGCGGCAGGTGGCTGATGAGGAGGCCAGCGGCATGCACATGAAGTAATAACTGTGACGACGTACGTGCCGATGCAGCTGCCTCCTCCATCGATCGACTTCCGTTTTCCCTCCGTCTATCAGCTAGTAGGAGTACTGCCCATTGTATTGTAGTATGGGCAGGCAGCACATGGATTTTGATCTTTGTAGTACGTATCAGGGAGCAGTGAGAAATGGTCAAAAGTAACCTGCCATAGATAGGATTAAATTCTGGAACGTGCGTGCCTGAGCCTCAATATTTAAGATTGGCACAGAGGCTGTTCCCTTGCTCATCAGTGAAGCACTTGTATAGACTAGAGGAATCTCATAGTAGTATTGTGGCATTGTACCAGCTGCCATATTTGGGTGCGGGTAGATCTCAGTCGACTGTCAAGTGACATAATGCGTCCGTCCTTATTGGGCGTATCGGCCGACCCAAACAAGAAAAAACACGGCCGAGAGGGAGGGCGACCCAAATTGACAAAAACAGACAAAAATCGGTGTCCGTTTCTGTCACCGCTTTGGAGTTGTTCTAACATATAAAGAAGATGAAAGATCATGTAAAATCTTACGAATACAGCATCGACTAAGACTTCGTTAAGTCTCAGTCAACTGAGATTTAGCGATCCCGTTAATTTTCATAGAAACTACGTCGGCAAACCATATGTCACTAGATGTTGATCTAAGCTGTGTCATATTTTAATTATTTAGCTATACCCCAAGGAGCATCTCACACTGCATGAAAATCATAAGTTACCTGTCTTTTGGAATAAGCCTAGTGCAATTTAATCGGATACTTGGCTTAGAACAACGTAAGCAGAGTACTACCTCCGTCCTGGTTTATTGGTCCTCATTAGATTCTGTGCCAAATTTTGACTATAAATTTAACTAACAACATATTTATGCATGTCACAAAAAATTATATCATTGAAAACTATGTTCAAATAGGAATCTAATTTTTGTTAACATGCAATAACATTTTGTTAGTTAAGTATTTGGTCAAAATTTGGCACAAATTTCAAAGGGGACCAATAAATCGGGACGGAGGTAGTATGATTCAAATGATAGACGGCAAATGGAGTACCTTCGGCTTAGACAATTGAACGCCAAGTGCAAGAAAAAAAAAACCTTGGCATAAATAAACAGAGATCTCGGCATATTTTACGGAAAGCACTCGACTTACATGTGAATGTCGGCAAAGCAACTGCTACATCAGGGGCGGAGGATGGAAAAAAATTAAGGTGGGGCGAACTCTTAAGTAAAAAATATGATGCAAAATCATAATAGTCAATACACACTAACAATGCACATTTATATTTTCATGTGATTCTCAACAGAATATACATGCTCTTCTTCCGTGAAACTCACTTGACCTTGATGAGTGGCATGTGTCGAAGCACATAGGTGCTTGGATTGGAGCTACTGCTACTACCAAGTACTTCAAAATATTTTTTCAAATATGTAGTTCACAACACTAAATTGTGAATACAAATCTAAAATCATTAGAACTGTATATTACAAGCTACTAAAAGATGCTACTGAAATTTAGAGATATACCCCTCCCCTTTGGCTTTGCTATCCCCTTCACTTTCACACTACTAGGAAAAGGGTTATAGATGGAATTGACACTAATGGCGCACCAGACATATGGTGCGCCATTACTATATACTAATGGCACACCATCTGTTGGTGCGCCATTAGTGTGGAAGACACTAATGGCGCACCAGGCACGCGGTGCGCCACTAGTAAAAAAATGTTTTTTTTCATTTTTTCAAACATACTAATGGCGCATCCGGGTAAAGTGCGCCATTAGTAGTTAGAACTACTAATGGCGCACCAGCCATAGAGCGCGCCACTACTATATTTTTTTTACTTTTTTGCAAAACTACTAATGGCGCACCGTTGCATAGTGTGCCATTACTAGTTTAAACTAGTAATGGCGCACTGTGCCACGGTGCGCCATTAGGATAATATTTTTTTTTACTTTTTTGCAAAACTACTAATGACGCATGTCTGTGTGGTGCGCCATTAGTATGTTGGGTTACTAATGGCGCATGTCTCTGTGGTGCGCCATTAGCACCCCCCGCACCCTCCCCCTGCTCCACCGTCGACGACGACCCCCGGGCCCGCACCCTCTTCCCCGCTCCACCGCCGCCGACGACCCAC
>NC_041390.1:629710675-629715399 GCF_002162155.2 Triticum dicoccoides | reverse complement strand
AAAAAACAAATTTGATTATATTTTCAAATAACAAATTTGATGATATTTTCAAATAACAAATTTGGTGATATTTTTTTATATTCATAAATATTTTCAAATAACAAATTTGATGATATTTTTAAAAAAATTATTATTGTTTTTATACAAAATTATTACTGTTTCATATTCATATTCATTTTCTAAAAAATTATTAGATGCAACAAACAATAATAAAAAAATTACTTATGGCGCACCGCTGGCTGGTGCGCCATTACTATCTAAAAAAATTACTTATGGCGCACCGCTCTCGGGTGCGCCATTGCTATCAAAAAAAACATACTAATGGCGCACCGCCAGGGGGTGCGCCATTAGTAATCTTCCTCCTAGCTAATTCGCCCAATCCCTTCGTCCCTCCCTCGCCAGATCCACTTCCCCCCCTCGCCACACCCTCACGCCCCCTCCTTCCGCTCCGACAACCCCCGCGCCCCGCCTCGCCCTCTCGGTCCTCGCCGCCGACGGCCTGCCGCCACGACTGCCAGCCCGACGCCGCGGCGCACCCAGTCATCCGAAGCCTCTGCTGCCCCGCAGCCGGCACAGGAGCCCAGCAGCGCCTCCCTCCGTCGAGCAGCCGCTCCCACCAGCAGCGCCTCCCGCCTAGCAACGCCTCCTCCCGGAGCTACGCCGTCGACCAATCCATAGGCAGGTAGCCACCACTCCTACGTCCCCCCTTCTTCCTCCTCCCTCTTCCCTCACCCCCTCCCTCCTTCCTCTTGCATCCTCTGTCTGTTCATTTTTCCCCTGATTTTTGCATTGGATGAGTACGTGCGCTAGATTGGGTATTGTGAGAATATAACGATGGCCATTTCCTGATGAATACTTGCTGCACGATTTTTTCCGATGCATGTTAAAGTTTACTTGTGAAAGGATTTTGCATGATAGGTGTTTGTGATAATGCTTCAGATGAGCAAATGTTTTGGTTTAAACATGTTAGCAGTGAAACGTGCAATGACTGGTGATATATGAAAGGAAAAAGGTTAAGTTGTTTTATCTGCACCGTCTTGACCTGAAATCAAAGCTTAGCAGTAACATTCTGTTTGAGAGAGCAGGAGCTTTGTCTTGGTTATACACTTATACTGGCCGAAATTTGTTAACACATTAGTACTGGTGGCCGTCTTGATGCAGGAGCTCAAGAACCTGCGGCCGCAGCTCTACTCCGCCTCCAAGTACTGCGAGAAGTCCTACCTCAACACCCACCAGAAGCAGATGTGAGTAGCCACCTCTGCTGTTCCTCCTCTCCTCCATTAGAAGTAGTCGCAGAGTTATTGAGTGGACGGACATGCTTAGATGGGCCTGGAAGACAGGAAGAACATTTAACTTGAAATGGTCATGAATTGGAACTAAGTGTGTGTAGAACAACAATAACTTACACTAGTTTTGTAGCCTCCAGCAAGTTTACGAGCAAACAGAATTTTCCTTCTCTTTTAGAAATATGCAGGCAGCTCCCTGATCAGTGTTGTTGTTGGTTGCTGTAAAAAACTAGTTACCAGTGCACAAATGAGTCTGAGACATGCCAAGCTAAGCTACTCACCATTTGAACTTTTTGCGCCATCATGAGTTATCTGGATGTTAGAGTACTCTAGTACAATACTCCTATTTGTATGGTAAATTTGGTGAATGAACAGTCAACAGTGTAGTGAATGAACAGTCAACAGTGTAGTGATTTAAGGAGGAAAGTTATCCGGCTGGATTTTCTTCTTCTTAAAAGCTTCAATTTCAAAGTATAGTTTTACAAGCTTCTGCAACTTTTTCTTAACTGATGCTGCTGCTGTTATGCATGTATTCACTGTTGCTGCTGTTGTACTTGTGATGATGTTGTACTTGTGACGATGCTACTTGTGATCTTCTGAAATGACCCATTGGCGACTTCATTACGCGGGGATAATGATTTTGCAGGTACCCCGAGAGGCCCTTGAGTTTGCCGGAATGTCGATTAACTTCCTTTCCGGCAAATTCGGATACTCCATATGTCCTATTTTCAGCAAAGGTCATGCTGAAATTTTCCGTGAATTTTAGCATGACTTTGCTAAAAATATGACATATGGGGTACTTGCGACTAATGCATGGGTCGGGGTATCTTAGTACTTAGTTAAGTAGGATCAACTGCCCCGCCATTCTTGTTGCATTAAACCATAGGTGGCAATAGAGCCAAGTGATTAGTCCCAACTTAGAATTCTCCTTAGCATCGATAAACCATAGATGATAAACCCAACATAGGTGGCAATAGAGCCAAGTGATTAGTGCCAAGTGATTAGGCCCAACCTAGGGTGCCTCGGCATCGATAAACCCTAAATGATGAAAACTTAACTTGGCTTCTATAGGGTGCCTCGGTGTCGATGAGAACCTAAATGATGTACGCTTAGGCTTTTAGGATGCCTCGGCGTCGACAAACCCTAAATGATAAAAGATTAGCTTTTAGGATGCCTCGGTGTAGACAAACCCTAAATGATGAGACCATGATCTTGTTCCTTGACAATAACCAACTTTTTGACCAAACTTTTTTCCTATTTAGAGCGAAACATGGCCCACAACGATGAGGCCGGCGGTTCGGGCGGCAAGCAATTCTGGGAGCTGTCCCAGGACTTGGAGGAAGAACCTCACCGCTATGAGGACGCCGCGAAAGACACCGATCCTGACTACACAACCCCTAGTGGCGTCGGGGATGACACCACTGATGATAGCGCCGCGGATGCCACCACTGATGATGGTGGCGCACGCACAGATGGCAGCCAACCGAAGAGGCAACGAAAGGACCGGCGCCCGAACGTGCTCGGCACCGTCAGGGAGGAATTTACTGAAGTGAACTCCGACGGGCATCCGACAGCGCCCAAACACGTAGTCAAGGGGTACTCAATTCAGCTCGGGTGCATTCTCCGGAGCACCGCCTCGATCAACACCGAGAACCTAAGGCATAAGGACCGAGGGAATTTGCGCAGCCTCCTCTTCACGAAGCTGCACGAAAGATACAAGTTCCCCGCTGAGTTCGCAAACACACGCCTCTCGGGTAATAAAGTGAACGGCGCCGCCCTCTATTGGGGAACGTAGCAGAAATTTAAAATTTTCTACGCATCACCAAGGTCAATCTATGGAGTAATCTAGCAACGAGGGGAAGGAGAGTGCATATACATACCCTTGTAGATCGCTAAGCGGAAGAGTTCAAGTGAACGGGGTTGATGGAGTCGTACTCGTCGTGATCCAAATCACCGATGATCCTAGCGCCGAACGGACGACACCTCTGCGTTCAACACACGTACGGTTGGGAGACGTCTCCTCCTTCTTGATCCAGCAAGGTGAGAGGAGAAGTTGAGGGAAAACTCTGACAGCACGACGACGTGGTGGTGATGGAGCTCGTGGTTCTCCGGCAGGGCTTCGCCAAGCACTACGGAGGAGGATGAGGTGTTGGAGGAGGAAGAGGGCCGCGCCAGGGGAAGGGTGCGGATGCCCTCTCTCTCCTGTTGGAAATATGCCCTAGAGGCAATAATAAAAGTGTTATTATTATATTTCTTTGTTCATCATAATAGTCTTTTATTCATGCTATAACTGTATTATCCGGAAATCGTAATACACGTGTGAATACATAGACCACAATATGTCCCTAGTAAGCCTCTAGTTGACTAGCTCGTTGTGATCAACAGATAGTCATGGTTTCCTGGCTATGGACATTGGATGTCGTTGATAACGGGATCACATCATTAGGAGAATGATGTGATGGACAAGACCCAATCCTAAGCATAGCACAAAGGTCGGTTAGTTCGTTTGCTAGAGCTTTTCCAATGTCAAGTATCTCTTCCTTCGACCATGAGATCGTGTAACTCCTGGATACCGTAGGAATGCTTTGGGTGTATCAAACGTCACAACGTAACTGGGTGACTATAAAGGTGCACTACAGGTATCTCCGAAAGTGTCTATTGGGTTGACACGGATCGAGACTGGGATTTGTCACTCCGTATGACGGAGAGGTATCTCTGGGCCCACTCGGTAATGCATCATCATAATGAGCTCAAGGTGACCAAGGTGTTGGCCACGGGATCATGCATTACGGTACGAGTAAAGTGACTTGCCGGTAATGAGACTGAACAAGGTATTGGGATACCGACGATCGAGTCTCGGGCAAGTAACGTACCGATTGACAAAGGGAATTGTATACGGGGTTTGATCGAATCCTCGACATCGTGGTTCATCCGATGACTTCATCGAGGAGCATGTGGGAGCCAACATGGGTATCCAGATCCCGCTGTTGGTTATTGACCGGAGAGTCTCGGTCATGTCTGCATGTCTCCCGAACCCGTAGGGTCTACACACTTAAGGTTCGGTGACGCTAGGGTTATCAGGAAGACAAGTATGTGATTACCGAATGTTGTTCGGAGTCCCGGATGAGATCCCGGACGTCACGAGGAGTTCCGGAATAGTCCGGAGGTGAAGTTTTATATAAGGGAAGTTGTTATACAGACACCGGAAAGTTTCGGGGGCTTATCGGTATTGTACCGGGGCCACCGGAAGGGTTCCGGGGGTCCACCGGGAGGGGCCACCCCTCCCGGGGGGCCACATGGGGCCGCATGGGATAGCAGCCAGCCCCTGGTGGGCTGGGCGCGCCCCCCACCTTGGGCCCATGCGCCTAGGGTTGGGGGGGAAACCCTAAAGGGGGCGCCCCCCTTGCTTGGGGGGCAAGTCCCCCCACCCTGGCCGCC
>NC_041390.1:629707722-629710665 GCF_002162155.2 Triticum dicoccoides | reverse complement strand
AGGGGCCACCCCTCCCGGGGGGCCACATGGGGCCGCATGGGATAGCAGCCAGCCCCTGGTGGGCTGGGCGCGCCCCCCACCTTGGGCCCATGCGCCTAGGGTTGGGGGGGGGGGGGAAACCCTAAAGGGGGCGCCCCCTTTGCTTGGGGGGCAAGTCCCCCCACCCTGGCCGCCGCCCCCCTCTAGATCTCATCTAGAAGGGCCGGGCCCCCTTGCCCCTTCCCCTATAAATAGAGGGGTGAGGGGAGGGCTGCAACACCACAAGTTAAGGCGCAACCCCTCCCCTCCCCAACACCTCTCCTCCTCCGTACGTGCTCGGCGAAGCCCTGTCGGAGTACTGCTGCACCAACTACACCACGCCGTCGTGCTGCCGTTGGAGCAATCTTCCTCAACCTCTCCTTCCCCCTTGCTGGATCAAGAAGGAGGAGACGTCCCTGTCCCGTACGTGTGTTGAACGCGGAGGTGCTGTCCGTTCAGCACTTGGACATCGGTGATCCGAATCACGTTCGAGTACGACTCCATCATCACCACCCCCTTGGCAAGCTTCCGCTCGTGATCTACAAGTGGTATGTAGATGCAAACTCTCTCCCTTGACTCGTTGCTTAGATGAACTCATAGATGGATCTTGGTGAAACCGTAGGAAAAATTTTAATTTTCTGCAACGTTCCCCAACAGTGGTATCAGAGCTAGGTCTATGCGTAGTTCTCTTTGCACGAGTAGAACACAATTTTGTTGTGGGCGTGGATCTTGTCAACTTGCTTGCCTCTACTAGTCTTTTCTTGCTTCAGCGGTATTGTGGGATGAAGCGGCCCGGACCAACCTTACATGTACGCTTACGTGAGACCGGTTCCACCGATTAACATGCACTAGTTGCATAAGGTGGCTGGCGGGTGTCTGTCTCTCCCACTTTAGTTGGAGCGGATTCGATGAAAAGGGCCCTTATGAAGGTTAAATAGAAGTTGACAAAATCACGTTGTGGTTATTCGTAGGTAAGAAAACGTTCTTGCTAGAACCCAATTGCAGCCACGTAAAAGATGCAACAACAATTAGAGGATGTCTAACTTGTTTTTGCAGCGATTGATCATGTGATGTGATATGGCCAGAAGTTGTGATGAATGATGAATTGTGATGTATGAGATCATGTTCTTGTAATAGGATTCACGACTTGCATGTCGATGAGTATGACAACCGGCAGGAGCCATAGGAGTTGTCTTTATTTTTGTATGACCTACGTGTCATTGAAGAACGCCATGTAACTTACTTTACTTTATTGCTAAACGCGTTAGTCATAGAAGTAGAAGTAGTCGTTGGCGTGACAACTTCATGAAGACACGATGATGGAGATCATGATGATGGAGATCATGGTGTCATGCCAGTGACAAGATGATCATGGAGCCCCGAAGATGGAGATCAAAGGAGCTATATGATATTGGCCATATCATGTCACTACTTTATATAATTGCATGTGATGTTTATTATGTTTTATGCATCTTGTTTACTTAGGACGATGGTAGTAAATAAGATGATCCCTTACAAAATTTCAAGAAGTGTTCTCCCCTAACTGTGCACCGTTGCTACAGTTCGTCGCTTCTAAGCACCACGTGATGATCGGGTGTGATGGATTCTTACGTTCACATACAACGGGTGTAAGACAGTTTTACACAGCGAAAAGACTTAGGGTTAACTTGACGAGCCTAGCATGTGCAGACATGGCCTCGGAACACGGAGACCGAAAGGTCGAACATGAGTCGTATGGAAGATACGATCAACATGAAGATGTTCACCGACGATGACTAGTCCGTCTCACGTGATGATCGGACACAGGCTAGTCGACTCGGATCGTGTAACACTTAGATGACTAGAGGGATGTCTAATCTAAGTGGGAGTTCATAATTTGATTAGAACTTAATTATCATGAACTTAGTCTAAAACCTTTGCAAATATGTCTTGTAGATCAAATGGCCAACGCTCATGTCAACATGAACTTCAACGCGTTCCTAGAGAAAACCAAGCTGAAAGATGATGGCAGCAACTATACGGACTGGGTCCGGAACCTGAGGATCATCCTCATAGCTGCCAGGAAACAATATGTCCTAGAAGGACCGCTAGGTGACGCTCCCGTCCCAGAGAACCAAGACATTATGAATGCTTGGCAAACTCGTGCTGATGATTACTCCCTCGTTCAGTGCGGCATGCTTTACAGCTTAGAACCGGGGCTCCAAAAGCGTTTTGAGCATCACGGAGCATATGAGATGTTCGAAGAGCTGAAACTAGTTTTCCAAGCTCACGCCCGGGTCGAGAGATATGATGTCTCCGACAAGTTCTACAGTTGTAAGATGGAGGAAAACAGTTCTGTCAGTGAGCACATCCTGAAGATGTCTGGGTTGCACAACCGTATGACCCAGCTGAACATTAACCTCCTAGATGAGGTGGTCATTGACAGAATCCTCCAGTCGCTCCCACCAAGCTACAAGAACTTTGTGATGAACTACAACATGCAGGGGATGGAAAAGACCATTCCTGAAGTGTTCTCGATGCTGAAGTCAGCAGAGGCTGAAATCAAGAAAGAACATCAAGTGTTGATGGTCAATAAGACCACTAAGTTCAAGAAGGGCAAGGGTAAGAAGAACTTCAAGAAGGACGGCAAGGAGGTTGCCGCGCCCGGTAAGCCAGTTGCCGGGAAGAAGTCAAAGAATGGACCCAAGCCTGAGACTGAGTGCTTTTATTGCAAGGGGAAGGGTCACTGGAAGCGGAACTGCCCCAAATACTTAGCGGATAAGAAGGCCGGCAACACCAAAGGTATATTTGATATACATGTAATTGATGTGTACCTTACCAGTACTCGTAGTAACTCCTGGGTATTTGATACCGGTGCCGTTGCTCATATTTGTAACTCACAGCAGGAGCTGCGGAATAAACGGAGACTGGCGAAGGACGAGGTGA
>NC_041390.1:629659734-629707568 GCF_002162155.2 Triticum dicoccoides | reverse complement strand
CGGGAATGGTTCCAGAGTCGATGTGATCGCCGTCGGCACGCTGCCTCTACATTTACCTACAGGATTAGTTTTGAACCTTAATAATTGTTATTTAGTGCCAAGTTTGAGCATGAACATTGTATCTGGATCTCGTTTAATACGAGATGGCTACTCATTTAAGTCTGAGAATAATGGTTGTTCGATTTATATGAGAGATATGTTTTATGGTCATGCTCCGATGGTCAATGGTTTATTCTTAATGAATCTCGAGCGTAATATTACACATGTTCATAGTGTAGATGCCAAAAGATGTAAAGTTGATAACGATAGTCCCACATACTTGTGGCACTGCCGCCTTGGTCACATTGGTGTGAAGCGCATGAAGAAGCTCCATGCTGATGGACTTTTGGAGTCTCTTGATTATGAATCATTTGACACATGCGAACCATGCCTCATGGGAAAAATGACCAAGACTCCGTTCTCCGGAACAATGGAGTGAGCAACCAACTTGTTGGAAATCATACATACCGATGTGTGCGGTCCAATGAGCGTTGAGGCTCGCGGAGGATATCGTTATGTTCTCACTCTCTCTGATGACTTAAGTAGATATGGGTATGTCTACTTAATGAAACACAAATCTGAGACCTTTGAAAAGTTCAAGGAATTTCAGAATGAGGTGGAGAATCAACGTGACCGAAAGATAAAGTTCCTACGATCAGATCGTGGAGGAGAATATTTAAGTCACGAATTTGGCACACACTTAAGGAAATGTGGAATCGTTTCACAACTCACGCCGCCTGGAACACCTCAGTGAAACGGTGTGTCCGAACATCGTAATCGCACTCTATTGGATATGGTGCGGTCTATGATGTCTCTTACCGATTTACCGCTATCATTTTGGGGATACGCTCTAGAGACAGCTACATTCACTTTAAATAGGGCACCGTCTAAATCCGTTGAGACGACACCGTATGAATTATGGTTTGGGAAGAAACCTAAGCTGTCGTTTCTAAAAGTTTGGGGATGCGATGCTTATGTCAAGAAACTTCAACCTGAAAAGCTCGAACCCAAGTCGGAAAAATGCGTCTTCATAGGATACCCTAAGGAAACTGTAGGGTATACCTTCTACTTAAGATCCGAGGGCAAGATCTTTGTTGCCAAGAACGAATGCTTTCTGGAAAAAGAATTTCTCTCGAAAGAAGTAAGTGGGAGGAAAGTAGAACTCGATGAAGTACTACCTCTCGAACGGGAAAGTGGTGCAGCTCAGGAAAATGTTCCTGTGATGCCCACACCAACTGAAGAGGAAACCAATGATGATGATCAAGGTACTTCGGATCAAGTTGCTACTGAACTTCGTAGGTCCACAAGGACACGTTCCGCACCAGAGTGGTACGGCAACCCTGTCCTAGAAATCATGTTGTTAGACAACGGTGAACCTTCGAACTATGAAGAAGTGATGGCGGGCCCAGATTCCAACAAATGGCTAGAAGCCATGAAATCCGAGATAGAATCCATGTATGAAAACAAAGTATGGACTTTGACTGACTTGCCCGATGATCGGCGAGCGATAGAAAACAAATGGATCTTTAAGAAGAAGACGGACGCGGATGGTAATGTCACCATCTATAAAGCTCGACTTGTCGCTAAGGGTTATCAACAAGTTCAAGGGATTGACTACGACGAGACATTCTCTCCCGTAGCGAAGCTTAAGTCCGTCCGAATCATGTTAGCAATTGCCGCATACTATGATTATGAGATATGGCAGATGGACGTCAAAACGGCATTCCTTAACGGACATCTTAAGGAAGAGCTGTATATGATGCAGCCGGAAGGTTTTGTCGATCCTAAGAACGCTAACAAAGTATGCAAGCTCCAGCAATCCATTTATGGGCTGGTGCAAGCATCTCGGAGTTGGAATATTCGCTTTGATGAGATTATCAAAGCGTTTGGGTTTATGCAGACTTATGGAGAAGCCTGCGTTTACAAGAAAGTGAGTGGGAGCTCTGTAGCATTTCTCATATTATATGTGGATGACATACTCTTGATGGGAAATAATATAAAATTTCTGGACAGCATTAAGGCCTACTTGAACAAATGTTTTTCAATGAAGAACCTTGGAGAAGCTGCTTATATATTAGGCATCAAGATCTATAGAGATAGATCGAGACGCCTCATAGGTCTTTCACAAAGCACATACCTTGATAAGATTTTGAAAAACTTCAAAATGGATGAGTCCAAGAAAGGGTTCTTGCCTATGTTACAAGGTGTGAGATTGAGCTCAGCTCAGTCACCGACCACGGCAAAAGATAAAGAAGAGATGAGTGTCATCCCCTATGCTTCAGCCACAGGATCTATTATGTATGCCATGCTGTGTACCAGACCTGATGTAAACCTTGCCGTAAGTTTGGTAGCAAGATACCAGAGTAATCCCGGCAAGGAACACTGGACAGCGGTCAAGAATATCCTGAAGTACCTGAAAAGGACAAAGGACATGTTTCTCGTTTATGGAGGTGATGAAGAGCTCGTCGTAAAGGGTTACGTCGACGCTAGCTTCGACACAGATCTGGATGACTCTAAGTCACAAACCGGATACGTGTATATGTTGAATGGTGGAGCAGTAAGCTGGTGCAGCTGCAAGCAGAGCGTCGTGGCGGGATCTACATGTGAAGCGGAGTACATGGCAGCCTCGGAGGCAGCGCATGAAGCTATTTGGGTGAAGGAGTTCATCACCGACCTAGGAGTCATACCCAATGCGTCGGGGCCAATCAAACTCTTCTGTGACAACACTGGAGCTATTGCCCTTGCCAAGGAGCCCAGGTTTCACAAGAAGACCAGGCACATCAAGCGTCGTTTCAACTCCATCCGTGAAAATGTTCAAGATGGAGACATAGAAATTTGCAAAGTACATACGGATTTGAATGTCGCAGATCCGTTGACTAAACCTCTCTCGCGAGCAAAACATGATCAACACCAGAACTCTATGGATGTTCGATTCATCACAATGTAACTAGATTCGTGACTTTAGTGCAAGTGGGAGACTGTTGGAAATATGCCCTAGAGGCAATAATAAAAGTGTTATTATTATATTTCTTTGTTCATGATAATAGTCTTTTATTCATGCTATAACTGTATTATCCGGAAATCGTAATACACGTGTGAATACATAGACCACAATATGTCCCTAGTAAGCCTCTAGTTGACTAGCTCGTTGTGATCAACAGATAGTCATGGTTTCCTGGCTATGGACATTGGATGTCGTTGATAACGGGATCACATCATTAGGAGAATGATGTGATGGACAAGACCCAATCCTAAGCATAGCACAAAGGTCGGTTAGTTCGTTTGCTAGAGATTTTCCAATGTCAAGTATCTCTTCCTTCGACCATGAGATCGTGTAACTCCTAGATACCGTAGAATGCTTTGGGTGTATCAAACGTCACAACGTAACTGGGTGACTATAAAGGTGCACTACAGGTATCTCCGAAAGTGTCTATTGGGTTGACACGTATCGAGACTGGGATTTGTCACTCCGTATGACGGAGAGGTATCTCTGGGCCCACTCGGTAATGCATCATCATAATGAGCTCAAGGTGACCAAGGTGTTGGCCACGGGATCATGCATTACGGTACGAGTAAAGTGACTTGCCGGTAACGAGACTGAACAAGGTATTGGGATACCGACGATCGAGTCTCGGGCAAGTAACGTACCGATTGACAAAGGGAATTGTATACGGGGTTTGATCGAATCCTCGACATCGTGGTTCATCCGATGACTTCATCGAGGAGCATGTGGGAGCCAACGTGGGTATCCAGATCCCGCTGTTGGTTATTGACCGGAGAGTCTCGGTCATGTCTGCATGTCTCCCGAACCCGTAGGGTCTACACACTTAAGGTTCGGTGACGCTAGGGTTATCAGGAAGACAAGTATGTGATTACCGAATGTTGTTCGGAGTCCCGGATGAGATCCCGGACGTCATGAGGAGTTCCGGAATAGTCCGGAGGTGAAGTTTTATATAAGGGAAGTTGTTATACAGACACCGGAAAGTTTCGGGGGCTTATCGGTATTGTACCGGGGTCACCGGAAGGGTTCCGGGGGTCCACCGGGAGGGGCCACCCCTCCCGGGGGGCCACATGGGGCCGCATGGGATAGCAGCCAGCCCCTGGTGGGCTGGGCGCGCCCCCCACCTTGGGCCCATGCGCCTAGGGTTGGGGGGGGGGGGAACCCTAAAGGGGGCGCCCCCCTTGCTTGGGGGGCAAGTCCCCCCACCCTGGCCGCCGCCCCCCCTCTAGATCTCATCTAGAGGGGCCGGCCCCCCTTGCCCCTTCCCCTATAAATAGAGGGGTGAGGGGAGGGCTGCAACACCACAAGTTAAGGCGCAGCCCCTCCCCTCCCCAACACCTCTCCTCCTCCGTACGTGCTCGGCGAAGCCCTGTCGGAGTACTGCTGCACCAACTACACCACGCCGTCGTGCTGCCGTTGGAGCAATCTTCCTCAACCTCTCCTTCCCCCTTGCTGGATCAAGAAGGAGGAGACGTCCCCGTCCCGTACGTTTGTTGAACGCGGAGGTGCTGTCCGTTCAGCACTTGGACATCGGTGATCCGAATCACGTTCGAGTACGACTCCATCATCACCACCCCCTTGGCAAGCTTCCGCTCGTGATCTACAAGTGGTATGTAGATGCAAACTCTCTCCCTTGACTCATTGCTTAGATGAACTCATAGATGGATCTTGGTGAAACCGTAGGAAAATTTTTAATTTTCTGCAACGTTCCCCAACATCTCCCTCACTATATATAGGGGGAAGGGAGGAGGGGAGGCGCCCTAGGGTTCCCTAGGGGAGGGGCGGCGGCCACAGGGGAAACCCTAGATGGGTTTGGGCGCCCCCACCCCCTAGTAAACTTGCCCCCCAAGCCGGGAGGGGCGGCTGCCCTAGGGGTGGCGCCCCCACCTCTCCTGGTTACGTGAGATGGGGTGGGAGGGGCGCTCAGCCCCTTAGTGGGCTGATGTGCCCTCTCCCCTTGGCCCATAAGGCCCCCCAATGCTTGCCGGGGCCTCCGAAACCCCTTTCGGACACGCTGGTCATCACCTGGTACCCCCGGAACAATTCTGGACTCCAATACCCTTCGTCCAATATACCGATCTTCACCTCCGGACCATTCCGGAGCTCCTCATCATGTCCGGGATCTCATCCGGGACTCCGAACAACCTTCGGTAACCACATACTATTTCCCATAACAACTCTAGCGTCACCAAACCTTAAGTTTGTAGACCCTACGGGTTCGGGAACCATGTACACATGACCGAGACAACTCTCCGGCCAATAACCAACAGCGAGATCCGGATACCCATGTTGGCTCCCACATGTTCCACGATGATCTCATCGGATGAACCACGATGTCGAGGATTCAATCAATCCCGTATACAATTCCCTTTGTCCAGCGGTATTGTACTTGCCCGAGATTCGATCGTCGGTATCCCGATACCTTGTTCAATCTCGTTACCGGCAAGTCTCTTTACTCGTTTCGTAACACATCATCCCATGATCAACTCCTTGGTCACATTGTGCACATTATGATGATGTCCTATCAAGTGGGCCCAGAGATACCTCTCCGTTTACACGGAGTGACAAATCCCAGTCTCGATTCGTGCCAACCCAACAGACACTTCGGAGATACCTGTAGTGTACCTTTATAGCCACCTAGTTACGTTGTGACGTTTGGCACACCCAAAGCACTCCTACGGTATCCGGGAGTTGCACAATCTCATGGTCTAAGGAAATGATACTTGACATTCGAAAAGCTTTAGCAAATGAACTACACGATCTTGTGCTAGGCTTAGGATTGTGTCTTGTCCATCACATCATTCTCCTAATGATGTGATCCCGTTATCAACGACATCCAATGTCCATGGTCAGGAAACCGTAACCATCTATTGATCAACGAGCTAGTCAACTAGAGGCTTACTAGGGACATGGTGTTGTCTATGTATCCACACATGTATCTGAGTTTCCTATCAATACAATTCTAGCATGGATAATAAACGATTATCATGAACAAGGAAATATAATAATAACCAATTTATTATTGCCTCTAGGGCATATTTCCAACAGCCTCCCACTTGCACTAGAGTCAATAATCTAGTTCACATCGCCATGTGATTAACACTCACAGGTCACATCGCCATGTGACCAACATCCAAGAGTCTACTAGACTCAATGATCTAGTTCACATCACTATGTGATAAACACTCAAACAGTTCTGGGTTTGATCATGTTATGCTTGTGAGAGAGGTTGTAGTCAACGGGTCTTGCCATATTCAGATCCCTTTGTATTTCGCAAAACTTTATATCGTAGATGCTGCTACCACGTTCCACTTGGAGCTATTCCAAATTATTGCTCCATTGTACGTATCCGGTATCTCTACTCAGAGCTATCCGGATAGGTGTTAAGCTTGCATTGACGTAACTCTTTATGTCGAACTCTTTATCACCTCCATAATCGAGAAACATTTCCTTATTCCTCTAAGGATAATTTTGACTGCTATCTAGTGATCCAGTCCTAGATCACCTTTGTACCTTCTTGCCAGACATGTGGCAAGGCACACATCAGGTGTGGTACTCAGCATGGCATACCGTATAGAGCCTATGACAAGAGCATAGGGGACGACCTTCGTCCTTCCTCTTTCTTCTGCCGTGGTCAATCTTTGAGTCTTACTCAACTTCACACCATACAACTCAGGTAAGAACCCCTTCTTTGACTGATCTATTTTGAACTCCTTCAAAAACATGTCAAGGTGTGCGTTCTTTGAAAGTATCATCAGGCGTCTTGATCTATCTCTATAGATCTTGATGCCCAATTTGTAAGCAGCTTTATCCAGGTCTTCCTTTGAAAAACACTCTTCAAACAACCGTTTATGCTTTCCAGAAATTCTACATTATTTCGGATCTTACAATATGTCATCCACATATACTTATCAGAAATGTTGTAGTGCTCCCACTCACTTTCTTGTAAATGCAAGTTTCTAGCAAACATTGTATAAACCTAAAAGCTTTGATCACTCCATCAAAGCATGTATTCTAACTCCGACATGCTTGCTCTAGTCCATAGAAGGATTGCTGGAGCAAGCATACCTTTTAGCATCCTTAGGATCGACAAAACCTTTTATTGTATCACATACAAACTTTTCTTACGGAAACTGGTAAGAAAATTTGTTTTGGCATCCATCTGTCAGATTTCATAATCGAAAAATACAGCTGATGCTAACATGATTCCGACGGACTTAAGCATCGCTACGGGTGAGAAATTCTCATTGTAGTCAACTCCTTGAACTTGTGAAAAGACTCTTTCCCACAAGTCGCACTTCATAGACGGTAACATTACCGTCCATGTCCGTCTTCTTCTTAAAGATCCATTTATTCTCAATGGCTTGCCGATCATCAGCCAAGTCCACCAAAGTCCATACTTTGTTCTGATACATGGATCCTATCTCGGATTTCATGGCTTCTAACCATTTGGGAATACGGGCCCACCATCGCTTCTCCATAGCTCGTAGGTTCATTGTTGTCTAACAACATGATATCTAAGACAGGATTACCGTACCACTCAGGAGTAGTACATATCCTTGTCGACCTACGAGGTTCGATAGCAACTTGATCTGAAGCTTCATGATCACTATCATTAACTTCCTCTTCAACAGACGTAGGCGCCACAGAAAACATCTTTGTGTGTTGCATCACTCTCTGGTTGAAGTAAAGTTTTGACAACCTCATCAAGTTCTATCTTCCTCCCAGTCAATTCTTTTGAGAGAAACTCCTTCTCGAGAAAGGAACCGTTCTTAGTGACAAACAATTTGCCCTCGGATCTGAGATGGAAGGTTTACCCTACTGTCACCTTTGGGTATCCTATGAAGATGTGTTTGTCCGCTTTGGGTTCGAGCTTCTCCAGCTGAAGCCTTAAGAATTGCAGCCCCAAACATTAAGAAACAACAACTTTGGTTTCTTGCCAAACCAATGTTCATACGACGTTGTCTCAACGGACTTAGATGGTGTCATATCTAAAGTGAATGCAACTGTCTCAAACGCATAACCTCAAAATGAAAACGGTAGATTGGTAAGAGACATCATAGATCGCACCATATCTCATAGTGTTCGATTACGACGTCCGGATACACCATTACCTTGTGGTGTTCCAGGTGGCTTCAACTGTGAAACAATTCCACAATGTCTTAAGTGATTGCCAAACTCATAAATCAGAAAATCCCCTTTTGATCAGATCGTAGGAACATGATCTTATTGTTATGATGATTCTTAACTTCACTCTGAAATCGCTTGAACTTTTCAAACATTTCAGACTTGTGCTTCATTAAGTAGATATACCTATATCTACTCAAATCGTCAGTGAAGATGAGAAAATAGCGATATCCACTGCACGCTTCAATTCTCATTGGATCACACGCATCAGCATGCATGATCTCCAACAAGTCACTTGCCCGTTTCATTGTACCTGAAAACGGGGTCTTAGTCATCCTGCCCATGAGGCATGGCTCGCATGTGTCAAGCGATTCAAAATCAAGTGACTCCAAACATCCATCGACATGGAGTTTCCTCATGCATCTTACGCCAATATGACTTAAGCGGCAGTGCCACGAGAAAGTGGTACTATCATTATTAACTCTACATCTTTTGGCGTGAACATGTGTATTACCACGACCGAGATTCAATGAACCATTCACATAGGGTGCATGACCATGAAAGGTATCATTCATGTAAAACAGAATAACCATTATTCTCTAACTTAAATGAATGACCGTATTGCAATGAACATGATCTAATCATATTCATGCTCAACGTACACACCTGATAACATGTATCTAGGTTCAATACTAATCCCGAAGGCAGATGGAGCGTGCGATGGTGATCTCATCAACTTTGGAAACACTTCCAACACACATCGTCACCTTGCCCTTAGCCAGTCTCCGTTTAGTCCGTAGCTTTTGCTTCAAGTCACCAATAATAGCAACTGAACCGGTATCCAATACCCAAGTGCTACCAGGAGTACTAGTGAGGTACACATTAATAACACGTATATACTTTGTTGAAGTTGCCAGCCTTCTTATCTACCATGCATTTGGGGTAATTCCGCTACCAGTGACCGTTCCCCTTACAACAAAAGCACTTAGTCTCGGGTTTGGGTTCAACCTTGGGTTCCTTCACTGGAGCGGCAACTGGTTTGCCATCCATGAAGTTTCCCTTCTAGCCCTTGCCCTTCTTGAAACCAGTGGTCTTGTTAAACCATCAACACTTGATGCTCCTTCTTGATTTCTACCTTTTGCGGTCTTAAGCACCGCGAACAGCTCCGGGATCAACTCCATCCCTTGCATGTCATAGTTCATCACGAAGATCTAGTATCTTAGTGATAGTGGCTAGAGAACTCTATCAATCACTATCTTATCTGGAAGTTTAACTCCCACTTGATTTAAGTGATTGTAGCACCAAGACATTCTGAGCACATGCTCACTAGTTGAGCTATTCTCCTCCATCTTGTTGGCAAAAGAACTTGTCAGAGGTCTCATACCTCTCAACACGGGCATGAGCCTGAAATCCCAATTTCAGCTCTTGGAACATCTCATATGTCTTATGACGTTCAAAAACTTCATTGGAATCCCGATTCTAAGCCATGAAGTATGGTGCACTAAACTATCAAGTAGTCATCAGGACGTGTCTGTCAGGTGTTAACAACATCCACAGACGACGTTGTAGGGGTCTGCACATCGAGTGGTGCATCAAGGACGTAAGCCTTTTGTGTAGCAGTGAGGATACTCCTCGGACTATGGACCTAGTTCGCATCATTGCTTACAATATCTTTCAACTTGGTCTTTCTCTAGGAACGTATTGAAACAAGGAGTTACAACGTGAGCTATTTATCTACAACATATTTGCAAAGACAACATAGACTATGTTCATGATAATTGAGTTCATCTAATCAAATTATTTAATGAACTCCCACTCAGATAGACATCCCTCTAGTCATCTAAGTGAAACATGATCCGAGTCAACTAGGCCGTGTCCGATCATCACGTGAGACGGACTAGTCAACATCGGTGAACATCTTCATGTTGATCGTATCTTCTATACAACTCATGCTCGACCTTTCGGTCTTCCGTGTTCCGAGGCCATGTCTGTACATGCTAGGCTCGTCAAGTCAACCTAAGTGTATTGCGTGTGTAAATCTGGCTTACACCCGTTGTATTCGAACGTTCAAATCTATCACACCCGATCATCACGTGGTGCTTCGAAACGACGAACCTTCGCAATGGTGCACAGTTAGGGGGAACACTTTTCTTGAAATTTTTAGTGAGGGATCATCTTATTTAAGCTACCGTCGTTCTAAGAAAATAAGATGTAAAACATGATAAACATCACATGCAATCAAATAGTGACATGATATGGCCAATATCATTTTGCTCCTTTTGATCTCCATCTTCGGGGCTCCATGATCATCATTGTCACCGGCATGACACCATGATCTCCATCATCGTGTCTTCTTGAAGTTGTCTCGTCATCTATTACTTCTACTACTATGGCAAACGCTTTAGCAATAAAGTAAAGTAATTACATGACGTTTAAGTTGACACGCAGGTCATAAATAAATTAAGACAACTCCTATGGCTCCTGCCGGTTGTCATACTCATCGACATGCAAGTCATGATTCCTATTACAAGAACATGATCATCTCATACATCACATATATCATTCATCACATCCTTTTGGCCATATCACATCACACGGCATATGCTGCAAAAACAAGTTAGACGTCCTCTAATTGTTGTTGCAAGTTTTTACGTGGCTGCTATAGGTTTCTATCAAGAACGTTTCTTACCTACGCGAAAACCACAACGTGATATGCCAATTTCTATTTACCCTTCATAAGGACCCTTTTCATCGAATCTGATCCGACTAAAGTGGGAGAGACAGACACCCGCTAGCCACCTTATGCAACTAGTGCATGTCAGTCGGTGGAACCAGTCTCACGTAAGAGTACGTGTAAGGTCGGTCCGGGCCGCTTCATCCCATGATGCCGCCGAATCAAGATAAGACTAGTACCGGCAAGTAAATTGACAATATCGACGCCCACAACTGCTTTGTGTTCTACTCGTGCATAGAAACTACGCATAGACCTAGCTCATGATGCCACTGTTGGGGTACGTAGCAGAAATTTAAAATTTTCTACGCATCACCAAGATCAATCTATGAAGTAATATAGCAACGAGGGGAAGGAGAGTGCATCTACATACCCTTGTAGATCGCTAAGCGGAAGCGTTCAAGTGAACGGGGTTGATGGAGTCGTACTCGTCGTGATCCAAATCACCGATGATCCTAGCACCGAACGGACGGCACCTCCGCGTTCAACACACGTACGGTTGGGAGACGTCTCCTCCTTCTTGATCCAGCAAGGTGAGAGGAGAAGTTGAGGGAAAACTTCGACAGCAAGACGGCGTGGTGGTGATGGAGCTCGTGGTTCTCCGGCAGGGCTTCGCCAAGCACTACGGAGGAGGATGAGGTGTTGGAGGAGGAAGAGGGCTACGCCAGGGGAAGGGTGCGGCTGCCCTCTCTCTCTCCCTCACTATATATAGGGGGAAGGGAGGAGGGGGGCGCCCTAGGGTTCCCTAGGGGAGGGGCGGCGGCCACAGGGGAAACCCTAGATGGGTTTGGGCGCCCCCACCCCCTAGGAAACTTGCCCCCCAAGCTGGGAGGGGGGGGGGCTGCCCTAGGGGTGGCGCCCCCACCTCTCCTGGTTACGTGAGATGGGGTGGGAGGGGCGCTCATCCCCTTATTGGGCTGATGTGCCCTCTCCCCTTGGCCCATAAGGCCCCCCAACGCTTGTCGGGGCCTCCGAAACCCCTTTCGGACACGCTGGTCATCACCTGGTACCCCCGGAACAATTCCGGACTCCAATACCCTTCGTCCAATATATTGATCTTCACCTCCGGACCATTCCGGAGCTCCTCGTCATGTCCGGGATCTCATCCTGGACTCCGAACAACCTTCGATAACCACATACTATTTCCCATAACAACTCTAGCGTCACCGAACCTTAAGTGTGTAGACCCTATGGGTTCGGGAACCATGCAGACATGACCGAGACAACTACCGGCCAATAACCAACAGCCGGATCTGGATACCCATGTTGGCTCCCACATGTTCCATGATGATCTCATCGGATGAACCACGATGTCGAGGATTCAATCAATCCCGTATACAATTCCCTTTGTCCAGCGGGATCGTCGGTATCCTGATACCTTGTTCAATCTCGTCACCGGCAAGTCTCTTTACTCGTTCCGTAACACATCATCCCATGATCAACTCCTTGGTCACATTGTGCACATTATGATGATGTCCTACCGAGTGGGCCCAGAGATACCTCTCCGTTTACACGGAGTGACAAATCCCAGTCTCGATTCGTGCCAACCCAACAGACACTTTCGGAGATACCTGTAGTGTACCTTTATAGCCACCCAGTTACGTTATGACGTTTGGAACACCCAAAGCACTCCTACGGTATCCGGGAGTTGCACAATCTCATGGTCTAAGGAAATGATACTTGACATTAGAAAAGCGTTAGCAAACGAACTACACGATCTTGTGCTAGGCTTAGGATTGGGTCTTGTCCATCACATCATTCTCCTAATGATGTGATCCCGTTATCAACGACATCCTATGTCCATGGTCAGGAAACCGTAACCATCTATTGATCAACGAGCTAGTCAACTAGAGGCTTACTAGGGACATGGTGTTGTCTATGTATCCACACATGTATCTGAGTTTCCTATCAATACAATTCTAGCATGGATAATAAACGATTATCATGAACAAGGAAATATAATAATAACCAATTTATTATTGCCTCTAGGGCATATTTCCAACACCCTCACGATGATGAGCACGGCCCTGTCTACTTGGAAAAGCACGGTGAAGGCAATGATTGACAAAGGTGATAGTTATGAGAAGATCAAGGCGAAATATCCTTTGATGAGCGAAGATGACTACAAGGAGTTCAAGATCAAGTGCGAGAGCCCCGCAACCTCCGAATCAAGTCAGTGGGGGAAAGAAATGCGGTAGTTGAACATAGGGGTCCACCAACTCGGTCCCGGCGGTTACAGAGAGGCGGAGCCTGTATGGGACAAGGAGGATGCGGAGCGTGCCGAGCAAGGCCTACCGCCTCGCTTCGAGAAATACAGTGACAAGCAGATCAGGAACTTTCTCAGGGCCCGGTACAAGGACGACCCGGTAACAAAGGAGCTTACCACGGATCCGAAGACCAAGGAGCTTGAGCTTGTTCTGGTAAGGAATACACCCCCGCGTAATTAGCTCCATATGGTTGCATTCTAATTAATCCCCAATATTTCTAAATGGTTCACGTTCCTTCCACAGGACAAAGAAAGCAGTAGCGCGGGGTCATCTCAGAGCTCCCCTTTCGACACCCCTTTGAATAGGGCGTTGAACGTAATGAAAAACATGGATAAGCTCAATAAGCCGACGTCAGCTGGTTGTGTGGCCGGCAAAGGCTTGTCCACAAAATGATCGTCATACTATGCCGCTGGTGGGCGAAAGGAGAAAAAGACCAGCTCGGA
Organism: Triticum dicoccoides; assembly: GCF_002162155.2. NCBI lineage: Eukaryota > Viridiplantae > Streptophyta > Magnoliopsida > Poales > Poaceae > Triticum > Triticum dicoccoides. Next base: position 629,693,960 of record NC_041390.1, on the reverse strand, counting down.
AAGCCAGTCGCGCGAGGTTGAAGCACTCAAGGCGCAAGTGGCGCGGATTCCGGAGATGGTCCAAGAGCAAGTGCAACAACAACTGGGATCGACGCTCACCGGCATTATGCCTACCTTGATTCATGGGATAACGATGTGGATTGCGGGTGGCCAACAGGGGCCGCCCCCGATTCCCAGCTTCACGGCCAACAACTCGCACAATGCGCAGGCGGCGCCATTGGTGTCTCCGGCGGCGGCGGTATTGGTGTCTCCGGCGGCGGCGCCATTGGTGTCTCCGGCGGCGGCGGTATTGGTGTCTCCGACGCCGGCATTGGAGCTTAATGCACCCGGGTGTACGCCGGCCGGCACCTCGCCAGCAAGTGGCCCCTCCGTCAGTTGCACGCCCGCCGTTGGCGGTGCCTCGACATTAGCCAAGCTCGACGGCCTCACGGTAACTAAGCCTCTCGGCCGAGGACTTCATTTCCTTGCCTTTGACTGGGCATCCCTGACGCCCTACATGTTTTCGCAGGGCACCGCCGATGTTCCTTGCACTCTCCTGCACTTCGCGGGCGGCGAGTTGGTCGATGTCGCCAAGGGCAGAATCGTTCAACCGGGCAACCCCGTGTTCCACGGTAATCCGATGCCACCCACAATGTATAGGGTTGAATTGGTTCGGGTGCTGCCAGGCTGCGACGAGCTGTCACCTCCGATTCGACCCGCTGGGGCCAACGAAGAAGATGAGATGACCCTCAGCGCCTGCGTAAGCTGGCCCCTGCTTTGGCCGAAGAGCCAGATTCGTTTGGGGGCGGGGGACACCACCCCACAGACAAGACCGCCAGTCATGCCGGCGCCAAGCCATGACAAGAACGCCGCAACGCTACCGGACATGCCGGACATCCCTATGGCACAGGATCCGGACATGCATATGGCACAGGATCCGGACGACGACGACAACGACAATGGTACATTTACCAACGTCGATAAGTACTTTGCCGAACATGGGTACGGTGACGAGTTCTGCGGGCCTCCTTCTCAAGAACCCAAACAAGACGACCGCAATCTAGCTGGTACGGCGGAGAAACCCAATTGCAACAGGCGTCGTCTGGCGTTCAGTTCTCAGGAGACGCCTCCAGCTGCCGCCTTCACCGAGCCTCAAATAGCGGAGGTGCCAAATATTATCAGCCCCAACACGCTCAAGAAGGCGGTCTATGAGCAGAACTCGGTCCCATTACAGCAGATCAAGAAGAAGGGCCGGAAACGGCTGACTAAAAAGGCCGCCAGTGCGAGCCAGCCGGCACCGAGTACGATCCGTGCTCAGGACGGGCCACCTTCACCTAAGGATATCTCGAGGAGGGTGCATGTGGCGGGTAGGGCGATGCTACCGACAAATATGCTCAATGCTGCAACCGGTGCTATGCGGAGTCTGCACGACAGTGTTCTTTCTTTGGAGAAGCGACGTCTCAGAGAGATTGATGTGGCATACCCGGTTTTCGTGGCCAAGGTGCCAGAGGGCAAGGGCTTTGTGGATGGCGACATCGGGGGTACGATCGTCCTGCGGTTTGATGACATCTTTGCTATGTTTAACCTTCATCCGCTGCACTACACCTTCGTTCGGCTGTTTTCGCTGAGTATGTAGATGCGGATCATTAGAGACAAGACCCCGGACATCGTGATCGTCGACCCCTTCTACATGCGTGCCAAGCTCTTGAGCAGCGCTGGGGACCGCCAAGTCGCTAGTTCACACCTCGAAGACGTCATTCTGGCAAACCCAGATAAGGATAACTTCCTTGTGGCTTACTTTCCTGAGTAAGTCATCCCTTAATCGCCCCGTAACATATGATTTCTTAGATTTCGATCATTCTTTTTTTTCTAACATTCCGTGTTCTGTGCAGTGACACACATTGCACACTCATCCTCTTAAGCCCGAAATATTCCATGGCCACGTATTTCGACCTGAACCGTAACTCCAAGATAGACTACACAAATATCAAGAAAGTTCTTGATGATGTTCTCCCCGGCTACGCCAAATCTGGAGGCACCTTCATCAGGGCAGTTCGTAAGTACAGCAAGCACGTGTTCGCCCACAATACGACGTTTTGCTGCGTCAAGCAGCCGCCTGGCGGTCAGAAGGATGCCTACTACGCCCTCCATCACATGCGGGCGATCGTAAGGGACCATCATCACCTTCTGCTACCAAATAATCTCAAAGATTGGGCCGCGAGCTTGTCGGCAATCCAGGACGCCGACATCAGACAAGAATTCTTTCGCATCCAGTCGGAGTTTGCGGACATCATCCATCAAGATGTCCTTCATACCTCAGGGCAGTTCTCCCTCAGATATCAACCGTCCAACATTGAGATAGACGGAATGCTACAAATGCAGGCTGACAACGTCCGTGATTTCATGACCATCACGACAGACGGCGGCTTCGTCCACGCTCCTGTCCATGAGTCGAGTCGAAAGTAGTGATGTGTAGTTCTGAAACATTGATTGGCTCATGTTGTAATTAAACTTTAATGAATCCTATGTCTCTTTGGTTTGGACAGTCGTTCAACTTAGATGTAATCGATGCTATTTATTAGTAGGACCATGAATCGTGCTATTAATGTCTTGCTTTTCTCTTCCGATCCTTTTGTTGCATACTTATATATTGCTTATGTATGTATTGTCTGTTGTTTGGCTTGTGCATAGAGATGCCGTCGTATGTCGTGTACAAGGGTAAGGTTTCCGGAGTCTACGACGACTGGGAGGAGTGTCGGAGACAGGTTCACCGTTTCAGCGGTAACAGTTACAAAGGGTACACCACTAGGGCGGAGGCGGAATCTAGATACGCCCGCTATCTAGCGGGAGAGAGGAGGGAGCGTTGGAGGAACCGGATGAAGACCAGTTTCATCGCGATGATGCTCATCGTGATGACCGCGGCTCTCTTCTATGTGATGGTAGTTTAGATGATCGATATCGACTTGTAATGTGAAGACAAACTCGATACTCGCGGTCTCGAGACTTGTAATGTTTTATCTTTGTTCGGTCTTTTGAATTCGGAGACTAATATGATGAATTGTATTCGAAGACTAATCTTCTATTGTATTCGATGAATCTGCTGTTGCTGTGTGCTACTGTCTATATTCTGTCAAATAATATATTTTGTAACCTGTGCAAAAATTAGAAAATTAAAAAAAAAACATAATATTCATACTAATGGCGCATCACTACAGAGTGCGCCATTAGTATGCCAAAGTATACTAATGGCGCGTCACTACAGAATGCGCCATTAGTATGCCAAAGTATATTAATGGCGCATCACCAAAGAGTGCGTCATTAGTATGGCAAGTATACTAATGGCGCATCCATCCGCAATGCGCCATTAGTGTGCCAAAGCACATGATTAAATATGGCCCCTGGGAGGCATACCAGTGGCGCATGGTGTTATATACTAATGGCGCACTGGGTGGTGCGTCATTAGTATACTAGATACTAATGGCGCACCAGTGGTGCGCCATTAATAATAAATACTAGTGGCGTGATACTAATGGCGCATCAGTGATACGCCATTAGTAGGCAAAACTAGTACGCCATTAGTAGGCATTTTCGTAGTAGTGTCAGTTGGGGACGATGCTACGCCGCACTGCGTTCTACTGGCTGTGAAGGATGCGAAGTTGAGCGTTGGCTTCTAAAGCTCTAGAACAAGTCCACCGGAAGTTGTACATATGTACGTGTACGTGGAACTTGATCGATCTTCCTTGGAGCAGCGCATGCACGGCTAGGCAGAACCACACGTAGGTACGCGACCTGGTAGAGATTATCTCGTAACTGATCGGATCGACTCGATCTCAACGGAAAACTCACGGCTACTCGCGAACTAAAAACTCGCGCCAGCCCAGAGATGCACATGCATACGTATAAGAAATTTTTACCAGTGATTCAAGGTATGGCGGCCGCCAGCCCTTGCCCACTGGAGTCCTCTGCCAGTGGCTACATGGCCGTCCTGGTCACCCGTAATGGCTCTCATGACGGCGGTCAATATAAGACGAGTACCACTCTAGGACATCTTTTTATTTGAATACTCTAAACTTTGAATTCTTGAACGAAAAACAGCTGAAATTGTGCCAAAAAGTTTGAAACCCAACAACAATGAGAATAAAGTCCTCGCAAAAAAAAAGAGAATAAAGCAGAACCAGGCTGACCAACAAAGATCCATTGCTTACTTATAGAACAATGAATCGCTCCTATGTCTCAGTATTCACTCTTGTTGACTTTGGAGATGGTGGCCTCTACCTCTCACTACTCATTCTTGTTGACTTTGGAGAACCGTGAATGGAGTGCGCGTGGACTTTGAAGGAGGGAGGGGGAGGCCTTAAATGCCAAGTTGCGGTAGGAGGCTGATGAGGAGGCCAGCGCCACATAAAGTATTATGTATTCGCATGTATATGGATCCAATTGTAGTGTTTCTCGACTTGCGGGGCCAAATCGTAGTGCCCCAGAGAGTTCAGGGACAAAACGTGTAATTTTCTCCCAGTTTGAAAAGTCGGTACTAGTACACTAACGAGGCCCCGCAGACAGATAAGTTGTATTACAAAATACTTCGCCTATGCTTGTACAAACTTGAGCCAACTCTTATGGAATCCCAAAGCCCACCCTTCAACCGCCCGCAAAAGTCCAAATCTAACGATTCGGACGTGTTCTACCATCCAACGCGGTCATGTATCGGTCAGCAGGGCCGATTCAGACGCACTTTCTTCCGTAAACCGGAGACAAAGTGTGTGTGTCAGGCGGGGGAGTACCCAGGCATTTTTTTTGGACTGCTTGGGTCTCTGAATGACATCAACGTTGTTAATCGGTCATCACTGATGAATAAAATTGCAAATGGTGAACTGTCACTGATGCAGTTTGTAGCAAATGGTCATACAAACAACTATGGCTACTATCTTGCGGATGGCATCTACCCAAAGTGGCAAATATTTGTGAAGCCGTTGAAAAAACCGAAAGGTAAGAAAAATCTTCATTTTCACAATGCTCAGGCGGCAGCTAGGAAAGATGTGGAGAGAACTTCTGGGATTTTGCAAGCCCAATTTGCCATTGTGAGAGGATCAGCTAGATTTTGGGATCAAAAAATGCTTTGGTACATCATGCACGCTTGTGTGCTTATGCACAACATGATCATCGAGAATGAGTGTGGTCACGATTTAGACTACTCTCAGTATGAGCTCTTGGGACATCCCGTGCGAGTGGGGCGGAGGGCTGCGAGGGTGGCCTGTTTTGTTGCCTCCTATCATGCCATTCGACGTGTCGAAACACATGACGATCTTCAGAAGGATCTCATCGAGGAGTGCTGGGCATGGAATGGCCGACAAAAAGCATCATGATTTGTATGTTTGATGTTGTATTGTTAACCTATTTGTTCTATTGCAATATGAACTATTTGTTTGAGTTGTAATAATAAAATGAACTATTTATTGTTGATTTATTTTGTTTGTGATTGATCTTCTTGGTTGTGTTTTGAGTGCATATGTTGTTCGTGCGAGAGCGCACGTGCAGTTTTTTTGCAGCGGCTCCTGGAGCGGCTCACGCACGCTAAACTTTGCAGTGGCCGCTAGAGCAAGCGCTCCTCACCGCGCAAAAACTCACGAATAGCGCGCTGCAAACACTTTTTTAGCACACCGCGCGCTGCGCGGCTGTTGAAGATGCTCTTACTTTTTTTTGCTCGGACACTTTTTTCTTTTCGATTGAGTCTTTCACGTGCGGGCCTATAAACCAATACTTTTCCAAAATAAACACATGTAAATATAGGTCTAGTTGACCGGCGTGAGGATTTAGGGCATGTACAATGGTTCTATCTTAGAAATGCCATGTAAGATAAATGAGAAGGTGGAGGAGAAAGAAATCATAAGAAAATGCTTGTTTTATCATATTTAAAAGAAGACAAGAGATGATCTCTTAGCACAATATGTCTCTTCACGTTTTTAGGAATAGCTAGTTATTGGAGATAAGGCTAAGAGATGACCCATTGTAGACATGTTTTTTTGTCATCTCCAAATTACATGCAAGACCTAAAATAAGACTATCTTATCAACCATTGTACATGTCCTTAGGGCATGTACAATGATTCTATCTTAGGCATGCCACGTAGGATAAAATGATAAGGTGGAGGAGAGAGAAATCGTAAGAAAAGACTTGTCATCTCTGAAGGAAATATGCCCTAGAGGCAATAATAAATTTATTATTTATTTCCTTATATCATGATAAATGTTTATTATTCATGTTAGAATTGTATTAACCGGAAACATAATACATGTGTGAATACATAGACAAACAGAGTGTCACTAGCATGCCTCTACTTGACTAGCTTGTTGATCAAAGATGGTTATGTTTCCTAACCATAGACATGAGTTGTCATTTGATTAACGGGATCACATCATTAGGGGAATGATGTGATTGACTTGACCCATTCCGTTAGCTTAGCACTTGATCGTTTAGTTTGTTGCTATTGCTTTATTCATGACTTATACATGTTCCTATGACTATGAGATTATGCAACTCCCGTTTACTGGAGGTATACTTTGTGTGCTACCAAACGTCACAACGTAACTGGGTGATTATAAAGGTGCTCTACAGGTGTCTCCGAAGTTACTTGTTGGGTTGGCGTATTTCGAGATTAGGATTTGTCACTCCGATTGTCGGAGAGGTATCTCTGGGCCCTCTCGATAATACACATCACTTAAGCCTTGCAAGCATTGCAACTAATAAGTTAGTTGCGGGATGATGTATTACGAAACGAGTAAAGAGACTTGCCGGTAACAAGATTGAACTAGGTATTGAGATACCGACGATCGAATCTCGGGCAAGTAACATACCGATGACAAAGGGAACAACGTATGTTGTTATGCGGTCTGACCGATAAAGATCTTCGTAGAATATGTGGGAGCCAATATGAGCATCCAGGTTCTGCTATTGGTTATTGACCGGAGACATGTCTTGGTCATGTCTACATAGTTCTCGAACCCGTAGGGTCCGCACGCTTAAAGTTTCGGTGACGATTGTATTATGAGTTTATGTGATTTGATGTATCGAAGGTAGTTCGGAGTCCCGGATGAGATCAGGGACATGACGAGGCGTCTCGAAATGGACGTAAAGATCGATATATTGGATGACTATATTCGGACATCGGAAAGGTTCCGAGTGATTCGGGTATTTTCAGGGGTACCGGGGAGTTACGAGAATATGAGGAAGAAGTAATGGGCCTTGTCGGTGTCAAAACCGGCGGATCTCGGGTAGGGGGCACCGAACTGTGTGTCTAGGCCGGATGGTAACAGGAGACAGGGGACACGAAGTTTTACCCAGGTTCGGGCCCTCTCGATGGAGGTAAACCCTACGTCCTGCTTGATTAATATTGATGATATGGTTAGTACAAGAGTAGATCTACCACAAGATCGAGGAGGCTAAACCCTAGAAGCTAGCCTATGGTATGATTGTTGATGTGTATGTTGTCCTACGGACTAAAACCCTCCGGTTTATATAGACACCGGATAGGGTTAGGGTTACATAGAGTCGGTTACAATGGTAGGAGATCTTCATATCCGTATCTCCAAGCTTGCCTTCCACGCCAAGGAAAGTCCCTTCCGGACGCGGGACGGAGTCTTCAATCTTGTATCTTCATTGTCCAGGAGTCCGGCTGAAGGTATAGTCCGGCCATCCGGACACCCCCTAATCCAGGACTCCCTCAGTAGCCCCTGAACCAGGCTTTAATGACGACGAGTCCGGTGCGCATATTGTCTTCGGCATTGCAAGGCGGGTTCCTCCTCCAAGTACTTCATAGAAGATTTTGAACACAAAGATAGTGTCTGGCTCTGAAAAATAAGTTTCCACATATTGCCATAGACAAAATAATATTTACACAAATCTAATCTGCTGACGTATTCCGTAGTGTGACATCACACCACGGCCAAGCTTTTATTCGAACCGTTTTACTGTCCCTCAGCGCATTATGCGAGGCGGTTTCCTTGGCACGTCTTGTTAAAGCAGAGATCGTGTCCCCTTATTCCGGGATTCTCATCAGTACGGGCGTGGGTAACCCAACCGCGCCATCGATTACGGCACTTGGAGATAAGCGAGTTTTATCAGGCTGGTGGGGACATGTAGCTGCGTCCACCCATATAAGGGGATAAAGATCCACCTTTTCACCTACGCCTTCTTCCTCCTTCGCCTATCCATTCTTGCGCACTCGAGCTCCAGCGCCCAAGTCCGCACACCCAACCTCAACCTTCTCCAGCCATGTCCGGAGCGGGAGGCAAGTGGATGGTCTCCTCCGTCACGGAGGGACATATCAAAAAGTTGAGGAAGGCTGGATACCTGTCTAACGACATCGCGTACCGGCTCCCCGAAAAGGGGCAGCTCATCCCCACCCCTAGGCCCCATGAGAGGGTGGTGTTCCTCACCCATTTCCTCCGCGGACTGGGCTTCCCTCTCCACCCATTTGTCCGGGGGCTCATGTTCTACTATGGCCTGGATTTCCACGATCTGGCCCCGAACTTCGTCCTCAACATCTCGGCGTTTATCGTCGTGTGCGAGGCCTTCCTCCGCATCCGCCCCCATTTCGGGCTCTGGCTCAAGACTTTCAACGTCAAGCCGAAGGTGGTGTGCGGCAGCCAGGCGGAGTGCGGAGGCGCCATGGTGGGAAAGATGGCCAACGTACTCTGGCTCGAGGGCTCCTTTGTGGAGACCCTATAGGGATGGCAATCAGGGTGGTTTTACATCACCGAGCCGCGCGACGCCGAATGGGTCGCACCCCCCGAGTTCCGGTCCGGACCCCCAACGCGGCTCACGTCCTGGAAAGAGACGGGCCTGTCATGGGGTAAAAAAGGAGAGCTAACCAGACTCCAAACATGTGTCAAAACCTTGGTGGACAAGAAGCTCAAACTTGTCAACGTAGTCCAGGTTATGCTCATCCGCTTGATCCTCCCGTGCCAACAACGGGCTATCAACCTGTGGGAGTTCGACCTGGCGCGGCACCAAACTCTGAGCAGGCTCTTCGACACGACGTACGAAGATGCCTGGAAGGTGCTTTTCAAGGGCGCCGAGGCTCCCGCATCCGCTACTGAGGATCACGGATTCAGTGCGCAGCGTCACGCTCTCGCGGTAACCTGTTTTTTCCTTTTACAGGGTATCAGTTTTTCATAGTTTGACTCCATGGGGGATCTAAACTCCCTTTACCTTTGACAGGATTGGCAGGTGACCTCCGGACAGATTAACTGTCCGGCTCCTTTGCCCGAAGGCCCAGCGGATGCTCGCTTGGCGAAGCTGCTGGTTTCGGCACCCTATGTGGTGCCGGAGAAGAAGGTCAAGAAGAAGGCCACGGGGACTCGAAAGAGTGCCCGACGCCCGGGGGTGTCGGATTCATAATCCGACGAATCCAAGACGCACTCCTCCCGCGAAGACGAGGAGGAGGAAGAAGAGACCCCTCCCCCTCCAGCGGGGGAAGAGAAGAAAAGGAAGGTTGTCCCAACTGGGGAGGCCGAAGGGTCCAAGAAGGGGAAAACCCTTCCTCCGGACTGCTCCACCGACGCCGACGGCGCCAGAGAGGAGTGGGCGCCTAGGGCCAAGCCCCTGGCCAAATCGTAAGTATCCGGATACCAGAGTAATTCATAGTATTCGTTTATTGCGTAGCTTTCCTTACGTCGAATATGTTTATGCAGCCCGCCCAAAGACCGGCTCGACGCGTCGTTGAGCGGCTCACTGGACTCGTCGGATGTGAACTCGCTTCCAACGGCTTCCTCCCCCCGCCCTACGGACGACACCGAAGTGTTGTCTCAACAGGTTCCAAGCCAGGAGGAGGTGGTCCTGGAGGCGCCACAAGGCGACCTCCCGGACTCCAGGAGTAAAGGGGATGAAACCCCTCGGGGCTCCAAGTCCGGCTCTAGGCCGGACACCGCTTCGGAACCTTCAGAGGTTCCAGAGTCCAGCGGGGGACCTCCTTCCAAGAGGAGCAAGTCCGCCGTGTTGGTGGCCCCCGTCCAACCGGAGGCGCCGGACAATATGTTGGAGGCGCTCCAAGGTGCCTCCATCGACGAGGAGCACCGCGCTATTATGAGTGCGGTGGTCCAGAAGGTTCAGTCCGCCAAGAGGGGACTGACTGAAGCTTGTACTAGCCTTTTAATAGGCTTTGAGGTAAGTAAAGAATGTGTAAATAATATTACCGCATAGACAGTAGCCCCTGATGCTCTATTTGGCGTTCGGGAAGAAAAGCCGAATAGAGGATCAAATAGAATTTGCAGGAGTCTAACAAAAATGAGTCAATATGCATATGCAGGCTTCCCTGCTTGCGTCCGCCGCACTGACTGCGGAAGTGGACACGCTAAAGCAGAACCTCGAGTGGTCCGAGCAAGAGCTTGAACGTGCCAAGAAGCAGCTCGAGGACAATGAAGGTAAGAAATACCTTGGTAAAAATATATATAAAAAGGTGCAATTGCAAAGAATGATAGGATTATCGTGGCTATTTTAGGGGCCACGTCCGAAGTGGCGACCCTTAAGCAAGCGCTGGTCGAGGCCGAGAAGAGGGCGGCCTCGGAGCGCACCGAGCGGGAGAAGTATGAGGCCGAGGATGGCAAGGTGTGGCAAGAGCTCCAGGCTCTCATGGAAAAACATGAGAGTTTAGAGCTTGACTCGAAGACGCAAGCGTCCGAGCTCGCGGTGGCTATTGAAAATGCTAAATCTGCCAAGGCCGAATCCCAGAAGACCCTCCAGGAGTTGGATGAGGTGAAGAAGATAGCGGCGGGCAAGGCATTCTTTATGCAAAGCAAACACATAAACGTGAGTTACTTGTTACTTACCCGAATCCGGAGCTCTCCAGGAGCGTTCGCAGATCTTCCCCGGAGTGTATCCGATGCCGCCGCATTCTATTGAGCCGAGGAGGGCAGCTCGACGGAGAAGGTGTTCTGGTCTTAGTACGCTGAGGCCGGACACCCCGTGCCCCTGAGCGACCAGCTGAAGCAACTGGTCGAGCTCCACAAGGCGGCCGAACATGCCATGAAGGGCCTCATTGTTCGGCTGTGACCTGGAGGGGCCCTGCCTGGGAGCTATTTCGGGCTGGTACGGCGGTTGGTGGAGGCCTGTCCAAGGCTTGAAGTCATCAAGCGCTCCGTCTGCATTGAAGGTGCCCGTAGGGCCCTTGCCCGTGCTAAGGTGCACTGGGGCAAGCTGGATGCTGAGAAGCTGGTGAAGGACGGGCCACCGTCGGGGAAAGAGCATCGCAAGCCCGAGAATTACTATAAGGATGTTATGAAGGGTGCCCGCCTTGTGGCGGATGAATGTTCTAGGGATGTAATTTTTGAGTGAGACTTGCTCATTTTGTCCTGTGCGCTGAAAACTTGTTTATATGCGCTAAGCAATGCTGTTGGAATTTAAAATATTATCTTTTGTGCGGCTGTTTATCAATTCTGAGAGATGGCAAGTCGTCGGCTTCTGCCCCCGTGCCGCTAGTGCTGGGGTGTTCGGGGATAAACCTGAGCGCTCTTTTTCCCATGTTTGGGTCCTTCGAGGGAGGCGCTCAGCCCAACGAACAAGGCAATCGGACTATAATGCATGAACACTCTCACTTAGCCATAGAATTCTATATTTTAAATTTTGGCGAAGCCCCTGGTATTCGGAAGACTGAGTTCGGGGCGCTATCCACGCCTTGGCCGGACACAGCCGGCTCCTCGCCCTAAGCGGCATAAGTCTTTAGGGACTCGAAAAAACCTCTCGAACAGCGACCAGCTCTCGCTTCATCATGACAGTCAGTTTTAGCTTTCTGCACTGAGGTGCTCGACCCAGCTCAACTGGGGTACAATTGCAGTGGTTCTCCTAGTGCTACCTTAGCCGATATAGCGGAACGTAAGGCACCAAAACATAGGAGCCGGGCAAACCCAACTATTGACCCAAGACATGATTCGGAGCCGATGCATATAATGTTATAAGTTCGGGGTGCCGCACTTGTTAAAGTGTTCGGACTTCTCACACCATATTGAGGGGTACTAAAGCCCCTGGCGTATTTTGGCCGTACCAACGTGTACGGGTGCAACATGTCGTTAAGGAACATATATAAAGAAAAAAGGTAATGCAAAAATAGACGAAAGCTATGCATTGTTTATTAAAAAGGGCTGCGATCAAAGCAGAACGATACAAATAATGTGATAAGTGGAAGGTTGGACTAGTTAACATGTCCGTTCCAGGGGCAAGCTGCGGAATAGTATGCGGAACGGGTATACTGCTCGTGATAGAGACCACCTGGGAGTTCCGTAATGCGGCGTGGCTTGTCTGCTTCCCTGGTTCTTGCATCGTTTGTGCGGCAATTGAACTGCCGAACAGGCCTTCCGAAGGATGGAGTCCTGAAAGTAAGAGAAAATTAAAAAATCGGCAGCCCCTGGTACGGTTTAAGCCGTGTTTTGGCTGTGCCGTGATGGTGCCCCTCCCCCTGTGCCCATGGTATCGTAGTTATGTACGCGAAGTACTGGCGTCGCCTTTTTGCGAGGGTTGGGGTTGGGGCCGCATTGCTACGCCTGCTCGGATCGTGCCAGGCGGTCTTGTTGTAGGTTACTCCGGGCGCGCTTGACGGTGTCCGGTCGTTTAGTGGCCGGACTGGAGAACTGCCTGGAGAGGCTGCTTTGAACTTCCGCTGCAAGGGCCGCCGTGTGCTCCTCCGTTCGGAGGGAGCGTTCGGTGTTTCCATTGACCGTAATTACTCCTTGAGGGCCTGGCATCTTGAGCTTAAGGTATGCGGTATGCGGTACTGCGTTGAACTTAGCGAATGCGGCTCGCCCGAGCAGTGCGTGATAGCCACTGCGAAATGGGACTATGTCGAAGATTAACTCCTCGCTTCGGAAATTATCCGGAGATCCGAAGACCACTTCAAGTGTGACTGAGCCTGTACAATTGGCCTCTACACCTGGTATTACGCCTTTAAAGGTCGTTTTGGTGGGCTTAATCCTCGAGGGATCTATGCCCATTTTCCGCACTATATCCTGGTAAAGCAGGTTTAGGATGCTGCCGCCGTCCATGAGGACTCTAGTGAGATGAAATCCTTCAGTAATTGGGTCTAGAACCAATGCAGCGAATCCGCCGTGACGGATGCTAGTGGGATGGTCCCTTCGATCAAAGGTGATCGGGCAGGAGGACCATGGGTTGAACTTTGGGGCGACTGGCTCTACCGCGTATACGTCCCTTAACGCACGCTTCCGCTCCCTTTTGGGGACATGGGTTGCGTATATCATGTTCACCGTCCGCACTTGTGGGGGAAAACCCTTCTGTCCACTGTTGTTCGGCGGCCGGGGCTCCTCGTCGTCATCGCTATGCAGCCCCTTGTCTTCATTTTCGGTGTTTATCTTGCCTGCTTGCTTGAACACCCAACAATCCCTGTTGGTGTGATTGGCTGGCTTTTCGGGGGTGCCATGTATCTGGCACGAGCGGTCGAGTATTCGGTCCAAACTGGACGGACCCCTAGGATTCCTTTTGAATGGGCTTTTCCGCTGACCGGATTTAGAGCCTCTGAATCCGGCATTAACTATCGTATCCTCAGCATTGTCGCCGTTAATGCGGCACTTCTGCTTGTTGCGACGCGACCTGCCACTACTGTCCCTCGTGTCCGAATTACCAGGGTTCTTGGTCATATTGTTGCTACGAGCAAGCCAGCTGTCTTCTCCCACGCAAAAGCGGGTCATGAGTGTCGTGAGTGCTGCCATAGATTTCGGCTTTTCCTGTCCAAGGTGCCGGGCCAGCCACTCATCACGGATATTGTGTTTGAAGGCTGCTAGGGCCTCAGCGTCCGGACAGTCGACTATTTGATTTTTCTTTGTTAGGAACCGTGTCCAGAATTGCCTGGCCACTTCCTCTGGCTGCTGAATGACGTGACTTAGGTCATCGGCGTCTGGGGGTCGCACGTAAGTGCCCTAGAAATTTTCGAGGAATGCGTCTTCCAGGTCCTCCCAACAACTGATTGATCCTGTTGGCAAGTTGTTAAGCCAATGTCGAGCTGGTTCTTTAAGCTTGAGTGGGAGGTATTTGATGGTGTGGAAATCATCGCCGCTGACCATGTGGATATGAAGGAGATAATCCTCGATCCATACCGCAGGATCTGTTGTGCCATCATATGATTCGATGTTTATAGGTTTGAGACCCTCGGGGATTTGATGATCCATTATTTCGTCTGTAAAGCAGAGTGGGTGTGCGGCGCCTCTGTATTGGGCTATATCATGACGTAGCTCCAATGAGCCTTGTCTACTGTGTTCGGCCCCGCCGAATTTGTGGCCGGTGTGACGGTTACCGTCTCGAGCCGTGGGGTGCCCATGCGATCCGTAGATCGATCTTGTTTGCCTTGCCTTGTCCTCCAACATGTCTCGTAAGTCCGGCGCATATTCCTGCGCCTTGGTACGGGGTGCGGCTTGAGTGGAGGGCTGAGAGGCCTCTCTGTCGCGACCACGAGGTGGCCGGTCGGCCGCATCAAGTGCTTCCTCCTCTAATCGGGGTAGCAACCTACGCTTTGGGTAGCTCTTGGAGGGGCATTCGAGTTTATGCTCTTCGTCCGTAAGGACTTCAGTCCATCTGTCGACTAGCAAATCTTGATCAGCCCTAAGCTGTTGCTGTTTTTCCTTGAGGCTTCTTGCCGTGGCCATAAGCCTGCGTTGAAAACGCTTTTGCTCGATGGGATCCTCTAGCACGACGAATTCGTCGTCGTCGAGGCTTGCCTCGTCTTCGGAGGGAGGCATATAATTATCGTCCTCGACCTCTCTGTCTGCCGCTCTCTCGTGAGGGCTGGTTTCTCCATCCTCCTGTGCTAAATCTTGCTGGAGGGGGTTTTCTTCGGCGCTTTCCGGAGTATTATTATCTCCCGTGCTGGAATCACCGTGTTTGTTTTGGCGGGATTTTGAGCGGCGCCGCTGAGCCGGCGCTTGGGCTGTTTCTTGGAGGGGTCATCCTCCGTTGTTCCATTGCCATCTCCCTCTTTTGGGGTGTCCACCATGTATATGTCATATGACGAGGTGGTTTTCCAGGGCCTAGTAGGTGCTGGTTCTTCATCATCTCCTTCATCGGCGTCCATACCGTCGATATCTTCGGAGTTGAAGTCGAGCATGTCGGTTATTTCGTCGACAGTGGCTACAAAGTGGGTGATCGGTGGGCTTTGAATTTCTTCATCATCCGTACCCCAACCTTCCTGACCGTAGTCCGGCCAGGGCTCTCCTGATAAAGAGAGAGACTTCAGTGACTTCAGGATATCGCCAAAAGGCGAGTCCTGAAAGATGTCCGCGGCAGTGAACTCCATGATCGGCGCCCAATCGGATTCGATCGGCAGGGGCGCGGGGGGCTCGGAGTCCGGAGAGGAGTCCGGCTCCTTGGAGTCACGGGTCTCACAGAGTACGGGGCTGGTGCTTGGCTCAATCGCCGTTGGGGTTGCAGCCCCCGAGGTGGAGTCCAACCGCCCATCCTCGATCGGCGCAGTTGGCTCCGAATTAAGGGTCGGAGCCGATGCGGATGCGGCCTTCAGGGCACTGTTCGGCGGCAGAGCTAGATCATGCTCGTCATGACAGCACGGCGCGCTCGGCAGTGGCTCGAATCCGTCGAAGATCAAGTCCCCACGGATGTCAGCCGTGTAGTTTAAATTTCCGAATCTGACCTGACGGCCAGGGGCGTAGCTTTCGATCTGCTCCAGACAGCCAAGCGAATTGGCCCGCAGTGCGAAGCCGCCGAAGACGAAGATCTATCCGGGGAGGAAGATCTCACCCTGGATTGCATCGCTATCGATGATCGTAGGAGCCATCGAGCCTGACGGCGACGACACATAGGAACTCTCAATGAAAGCACCAATGTCGGTGTCAAAACCGTCGGATCTCGGGTAGGGGGTCCCGTACTATGCGTCTAGGCCGGATGGTAACAGGGGACAGGGGACACGAAGTTTTACCCAGGTCCGGGCCCTCTCGATGGAGGTAAACCCTACGTCCTGCTTGATTAATATTGATGATATGGGTAGTACAAGAGTAGATCTACCATGAGATCGAGGAGGCTAAACCCTAGAAGCTAGCCTATGGTATGATTGTTGATGTGTATGTTGTCCTACGGACTAAAACCCTCCGGTTTATATAGACACCAGATAGGGTTAGGGTTACATAGAGTCGGTTACAATGGTAGGATATCTTCATATCCGTATCGCCAAGCTTGCCTTCCACGCCAAGGAAAGTCCCTTCCGGACGCGGGACGGAGTCTTCAATCTTGTATCTTCATAGTCCAGGAGTCCGGCTGAAGGTATAGTCCGGCCATCCGGACACCCCCTAATCCAGGACTCCCTCAGGCCTCATGGGCCAAGTGGTGGAAGAGAGGAGGCAGGGCGCGCGGCCCCCCTAGCCCAAACCGAATTGGACTAGGGGCTGGCCCGCTTTCCTCCTTCTCCACCTTCACCTTCCTTCTCATTCCCCTCCTTCCTTTCCTCCTCCTAGTAGGAGTAGGAAAGGGGAGTCCTACTCCTACTAGGAGGAGGACTCCTCCTCATGGCGCGCCCATAGAGGGCCGGCCGGCCTCCCCCCTTGCTCCTTTATATACAGGGGCAGAGGGGCACCTCTAGACACACAAGTTGATCGTCCCTTAGCCGTGTGCCCCCTCCACCATAGTCCACATCGATAATACCGTAGCGGTGCTTAGGCGAAGCCCTGCGTCGGTAGAACATCAACATCGTCACCACGCCGTCGTGCTGACGAAACTCTCCCTCAACACTCGGCTGGATCGGAGTTCAAGGACGTCATCGGGCTGAACGTCTGCTGAACTCGGAGGTGTCGTGCGTTCGGTACTTGATCAGTCGGATCGTGAAGACGTACGACTACATCAACCGCATTGTGCTAACGTTTCCGCTTTCGGTCTACGAGGGTACGTGGACAACACTCTCCCCTCTCGTTGCTATGCATCACCATGATCTTGCGTGTGCGTAGGAATATTTTTGAAATTACTACGTTCCCCAACAGTGGCATCCGAGCCAGGTTTTATGCGTTGATGTTATATGCACGAGTAGAACACAAGTGAGTTGTGGGCGATATAAGTCATACTGCTTACCAGCATGTCATACTTTGGTTCGGCGGTATTGTTGGATGAAGCGGCCCGGAGCGACATTACGCGTACGCTTACGCGAGACTGGTTCTACCGACGTGCTTTGCACACAGGTGGTTGGCGGGTGTCAGTTTCTCCAACTTTAGTTGAACCGAGTGTGGCTACGCCCGGTCCTTGCGAAGGTTAAAACAGCACCAACTTGACAAACTATCGTTGTGGTTTTGATGTGTAGGTAAGAACGGTTCTTGCTAAAGCCCGTAGCAGCCACGTAAAACTTGCAACAAAAAAGTAGAGGACGTCTAACTTGTTTTTGCAGGGCATGTTGTGATGTGATATGGTCAAGACATGATGCTAAATTTTATTGTATGAGATGATCATGTTTTGTAACCGAGTTATCGGCAACTGGCAGGAGCCATATGGTTGTCGCTTTATTGTATGCAATGCAATTGTGCTGTAATGCTTTACTTTATCACTAAGCGGTAGCGATAGTCGTGGAAGCATAAGATTGGCGAGACGACAACGATGCTATGATGGTGATCAAGGTGTCGCGCCGGTGATGATGGTGATCATGATGTTGCTTCGGAGATGGAGATCACAAGCACAAGATGATGATGGCCATATCATATCACTTATATTGATTGCATGTGATGTTTATCTTTTATGCATCTTATCTTGCTTTGATTGACGGTAGCATTATAAGATGATCTCTCACTAAATTTCAAGATAAAAGTGTTCTCCCTGAGTATGCACCATTGCCAAAGTTCGTCGTGCCCAGACCCCACGTGATGATCGGGTGTGATAAGCTCAACGTCCATCTACAACGGGTGCATGCCAGTTTTGCACACGCATAATACTCAGGTTAAACTTGACGAGCCTAGCATATGCAGATATGGCCTCGAAACACTAAGACCGAAAGGTCGAGCGTGAATCATATAGTAGATATGATCAACATATTGATGTTCACCATTGAAAGCTACTCCATTTCACATGATGATCGGTTATGGTTTAGTTGATTTGGATCACGTGATCACTTAGAAGATTAGAGGCATGTCTTTCTAAGTGGGAGTTCTTAAGTAATATGATTAATTGAACTTAAATTTATCATGAACTTAGTACCTGATAGTATCTTGCTTGTCTATGTTTGATTGTAGATAGATGGCCCGTGCTGTTGTTCCGTTGAATTTTAATGCGTTCATTGAGAAAGCAAAGTTGAAAGATGATGGTAGCAATTACACGGACTGGGTCCGTAACTTGAGGATTATCCTCATTGTTGCACAGAAGAATTACGTCCTGGAAGCACCGCTAGGTGCCAGGCCTGCTGCTGGAGCAACACCAGATGTTATGAACGTCTGGCAGAGCAAAGCTGATGACTACTCGATAGTTCAGTGTGCCATGATTTACGGCTTAGAATAGGGACTTCAACGATGTTTTGAACGTCATGGAGCATATGAGATGTTCCAGGAGTTGAAGTTAATATTTCAAGCAAATGCCCGAATTGAGAGATATGAAGTCTCCAATAAATTCTATAGTTGCAAGAAGGAGGAGAATAGTTCTGTCAGTGAACATATACTCAAAATGTCTGGGTATCATAATCACTTGACTCAACTGAGAGTTAATCTTCCTGTTGATAGTGTCATTGACAGAGTTCTTCAATCACTGCCACCAAGCTACAAGAGCTTCATGATGAACTATAACATGCAAGGGATGGATAAGACAATTCCCGAGCTCTTCGCAATGCTAAAGGCTGTGGAGGTAGAAATCAAGAAGGAGCATCAAGTGTTGATGGTCAACAAGACCGCCAGTTTCAAGCAAAAGGGCAAAGGGAAGAAGAAGGGGAACTTCAAGAAGAATAGTAAGCAAGTTACTGCTCAGGAGAAGAAACCCAAATCTGGACCTAAGCCTGAAACTGAGTGCTTCTACTGCAAGCAGACTGGACACTGGAAGCAGAACTGCCCCAAGTATTTGGCGGATAAGAAGGATGGCAAAGTGAACAAAGGTATATTTGATATACAGATTATTGATGTGTATTTTACTAGTTTTCGTAGCAACCCCTCGGTTTTTGATACTGGTTCAGTTGCTAAGAGTAGTAACTCGAAATGGGAGTTGCAAAATAAACAGAGACTAGTTAAGGGTGAAGTGACGATGTGTGTTGGAAGTGGTTCCAAGATTGATATGATCATCATCGCACACTCCCTATACTTTCAGGATTAGTGTTGAACCTAAATAAATGTTATTTGGTGTTTGCGTTAAGCATAAATATGATTGGATCATGTTATTCATGTAAGTTAGAGAATAATTGTTGGAAATCATACATACTGATGTATGTGGTCCGATGAATATTGAGGCTCGTGGCAGGTATCATTATTTTCTGATCTTCACAAATGATTTGAGCAGATATGAGTATATCTACTTGATGAAACACAAGTCTGAAATATTTGAAAAGTTCAAAGAATTTCAGAGTGAAGTGGAGAATCATCGTAACAAAAATAAAAGTTTCTACGATATGATCGCAGAAGTAAAATATTTGAGTTACGAGTTTGGCCTTCAGTTAAAACAATGTGAAATAGTTTCACTACTCACGCCACCTGGAACACCACAGTGTAATGGTGTGTCCGAACGTCGTAACCGTGCTTTATTAGATATGGTGCGATCTATGATGTCTCTTACCGATTACCGCTATCGTTTTGGGGTTATGCATTAGAGACAGCTACATTCACGTTAAATAGGGCACCATCTAAATCCGTTGAGACGACACCGTATGAACTATGGTTTGGCAAGAAACCTAAGCTGTCATTTCTTAAAGTTTGAGGTTGCAATGCTTATGTGAAAAAAGTTTCAACCTGATAAGCTCAAACCCAAATCATAGAAGTGCATTTTCATAGGATAACCAAAAGAAAATGTTGGGTACACCTTCTATCACAGATCCGAAGGCAAGATATTCGTTGCTGATAATGGATCCTTTCTAGAGAAGGAGTTTCTCTCGAAAGAAGTGAGTGGGAGGAAAGTAGAACTTGATGAGGTAACTATACCTACTCCCTTATTGGAAAGTAGTTCATCACAGAAATCTATTCCTATGACTACTACACCAATTAGTGAGGAAGCTAATGATGATGATCATGTAACTTCAGATCAAGTTACTACCGAACCTCGTGGGTAAACCAGAGTGATATCCGCACCAGAGTGGTACGGTAATCCTATTCTAGAGGTCATGTTACTTGACCATGACGAGCCTACGAACTATGAGGAAGCGATGATGAGCCCAGATTCCGCGAAATGGCTTGAGGCCATGAAATCTGAGATGAGATCCATGTATGAGAACAAAGTATGGACTTTGATTGACTTGCCTAATGATCGACGAGCCATTAAGATTAAATGGATATTCAAGAGGAAGACGGACGCTGATAGTAGTGTCACTATCTACAAAGCTAGAATTATCGCAAAAAGGTTTTCGACAAGTTCAAGGTGTTGACTACGATGAGAGTTTCTCACTCGTATCTATGCTTAAGTCTGTCCGAATCATGTTAGCAATTGCCGCATTTTATGAAATCTGGCAAGTGGATAAACAAAACTGCATTCCTTAATGGATTTATTAAAGAAGAGTTGTATATAATGCAACCAGAAGATTTTGTCAATCCTAAAGGTACTAACAAAATATGCAAGCTCCAGCGATCCATCTATGGACTAGTGCAAGCATCTCGGAGTTGGAATATACGCTTTGATAAGTTGATCAAAGCATATAGTTTTATACATACTTGCGGTGAAGCCTGTATTTACAAGAAAGTGAGTGGGATCATTACAACATTTCTGATAAGTATATGTGAATGACATATTGTTGATCGGAGATAATGTAGAATTATTCTGCAAAGCATAAAGGAATGTTTGCAAAGAGTTTTTCAAAGAAAGACCTCGGTGAAACTGCTTACATATTGAGCATCAAGATCTATAGAGATAGATCAAGACGCTTGATAAAGTTTTTTAATGAGTACATACCTTGACAAGATTTTGAAGTAGTTCAAAATGGAACAGTCAAAAAGGAGTTCTTGCCTGTGTTACAAGGTGTGAAGTTGAGTAAGACTCAAAACCCGACCACGGCAGAAGATAGAGAGAGAATGAAAGTCATTCCCTATGCCTCAGCCATAGGTTCTATAAAGTTTGCCATGCTATGTATCAGACCTATTCTATACCCTGCCCTGAGTTTGACAAGGGAGTACAATAGTGATCTAGGAGTAGATCACTGGACATTGGTCAAAATTATCCTTAGTGGAATAAGGATATGTTTCTCGATTATGGAGGTGACAAAAGGTTCGTCGTAAAGGGTTACGTCGATGCAAGTTTTGACACTGATCCAGATGACTCTAAGTCTTAATCTGGATACATATTGAAAGTGGGAGCAATTAGCTAGAGTAGCTCAGTGCAGAGCATTGTTGACATAGAAATTTGCAAAATACATACGGATCTGAATGTGGCAGACCCGTTGACTAAACTTCTCTCACAAGCAAAACATGATCACACCTTAGTACTCTTTGGGTGTTAATCACATAGCGATGTGAACTAGATTATTGACTCTAGTAAACCCTTTGGGTGTTGGTCACATGTCGATGTGAACTATGTGTGTTAATCACATGGTGATGTGAACTATTGGTATTAAATCACATGGCGATGTGAACTAGATTATTGACTCCAGTGCAAGTGGGAGACTGAAGGAAATATGCCCTAGAGGCAATAATAAAGTTATTATTTATTTCCTTATATCATGATAAATGTTTATTATTCATGCTAGAATTGTATTAACCGAAAACATAATACATGTGCGAATACATAGACAAACAGAGTGTCACTAGTATGCCTCTACTTGACTAGCTCGTTGATCAAAGATGGTTATGTTTCCTAACCATAAACATGAGTTGTCATTTGATTAACGGGATCACATCATTAGGGGAATGATGTGATTGACTTGACCCATTCCGTTAGCTTAGCACTTGATCGTTTAGTTTGTTGCTATTGCTTTCTTCATGACTTATACATGTTCCTATGACTATGAGATTATGCAACTCCCGTTTACCGGAGGAACACTTTGTGTGCTACCAAATGTCACAACGTAACTGGGTGATTATAATGGTGCTCTACAGGTGTCTCCGAAGGTACTTGTTGGGTTGGCGTATTTCGAGATTAGGATTTGTCACTCCAATTGTCGGAGAGGTATCTCTGCGCCCTCTCGGTAATACACATCACTTAAGCATTGCAAGCATTGCAACTAATAAGTTAGTTGCGGGATGATGTATTACGGAACGAGTAAAGAGACTTGCTAGTAACGAGATTGAACTAGGTATTGAGATACCGACGATCGAATCTCGGGCAAGTAACATACCGATCACAAAGGGAACAACGTATGTTGTTATGCGGTCTGACCGATAAAGATCTTCGTAGAATATGGGAGCCAATATGAGCATCCAGGTTTCGCTATTGGTTATTGACCGGAGACATGTCTCGGTCATGTCTACATAGTTCTCGAACCCGTAGGGTCCGCACGCTTAAAGTTTCGGTGACGATTGTATTATGAGTTTATGTGATTTGATGTACCGAAGGTAGTTCGGAGTCCCAGATGAGATTGGGGACATGACGAGGAGTCTCGAAATGGTCGAGACGTAAAGATCGATATATTGGACGACTATATTCGAACATCGGAAAGGTTCGGAGTGATTCGGGTATTTTCGGCGGTACCGGGGAGTTACGGGAATACGAGGAAGAAGTAATGGGCCTCATGGGCCAAGTGGTGGAAGAGAGGAGGCAGGGCGCGCGGCCCTCCTAGCCCAAACCGAATTGGACTAGGGGGCCGGCCCCCCTTTCCTCCTTCTCCTCCTTCTCCTCCTTCCTTTCCTCCTCCTAGTAGGAGTAGGAAAGGGGAGTCCTACACCTAATAGGAGGAGGACTCCTCCTCCTAGCGCGCCCATAGAGGGCCGGCCGGCCTCCCCTTGCTCCTTTATATACAGGGGCAGGGGGGCACCTCTAAACACACAAGTTGATCAAGTTGATCGTCCCTTAGCCGTGTGCGGTGCCCCCCTCCACCATAGTCCACCTCGATAATACTGTAGCGGTGCTTAGGCAAAGCTCTGCGTCGGTAGAACATCAACATCGTCACCACGCCGTCGTGCTGACGAAACTCTCCCTCAACACTCAGCTGGATCGGAGTTCGAGGGACGTCATCGGGCTGAACGTCTGCTGAACTTGGAGGTGCCGTGCGTTCGGTACTTGATCAGTCGGATCGTGAAGACGTACGACTACATCAACCGCATTGTGCTAACGTTTCCGCTTTCGGTCTACGAGGGTACGTGGACAACACTCTCCCCTCTCGTTGCTATGCATCACCATGATCTTGCGTGTGTGTAGGAATTTTTTTTGAAATTACTACGTTCCCCAACAATTTCTTATTTAAGAGAAGACAATTGATGATCTTTTATCATAATATGTCTCACCACGTTTTTAGTAATAGCTAGTTATTGAAAATAAGACTAAGGGATGACCCATTAGAAATGTTTTTTTGTCATCTCTAAATCACATGCAAGACTTAAGATAAGATTATCTTATCAACCATTATACATGCCCTTAGGATTTTCCTGACTGACGGTTTCAGACTAACGTTCTCTTTAGGAAAGAAGAGGATTTTATTGCATGCATGTCTTTTCGATTGTGTCTTTCATGTGCGGGCCAGGTGCCTTCAGGAATCGGGATGCCCATCTCGCTCAAATAGCGTATAAGTTTCTTTTACGAGTGAATAGCATATAAGTTGTTTGACCATGCATGAACTATGACCCTTTTTAGGCTAGTCATAGTGGGAGTAACTTAGACTAGTGTTATGCATATGACACTAGTCTTTGTTACTAGCTTCATAGTGTAAAGTAACATATAAGTAGTATCATAGATGATGATATTTATTACATTATAGACTTATTTTGCTTTGGGTTACATTATGTTACAGTAGCATATTATGTTACTCCGAACACCTCTCTCCTCATTAATTCTATGCCACATAAGTAAACCTGTCTTCAAATGCGTTATGTTACTTGCTAAGTTACTCCCACTATGACCAGCCTTATGTGTTGGCAGATGCATCCGACATTGGAAATTGTGCTGGCATGAATTGTGATATTTTTCCGTAGGCTGGCATGTATGCCGCCTGATGGAACGTACCCGGACGCCGGTATGAACTTTGGCCTTAGCTTACATACATTTTGAGGGCGCGAACGAAATGCGTTGGCCGATTGGGCACACCTCTAATTTTGGGCGGACGCAGCTGGACACCGGCCCTTCAATTGGGAAAAGAATTCTATGAGACCAGGTCTCACGTGAGACACATTCTGATGGATGACACGTGGCATTTACAAATCACAAAACATCTCCCACCCCCACTTAAAATCAGAGAGGAGGAGAGAGATTAGATGCTTTGTGATTTGTGAATGCCACGTGTCATCCATCAGGACGGGCCTCATTTGCTAACCGTGAGACCTGGTCTCATATAATTTTTTTCCCTTCAACTGACCCAAACGGATACGAAGACGATCAAGACATCACGAAGTTGTCTCCTTGTAATCACCTAGGCTTCTTTGCTTCCACCAGTATTTGTTTCCATTGTATAAAAATCATGCTTCAACAAGTGTCGTATATGATTCCTTAATTTATGGTTGCAATTATCACATTTTCTTGCTTCCTACATAATTCAGTGAAGCTTTGTAATTCATCATTGACCACCTTTTCATCACACCCCTTGCCTGAAAGTACATTGACGGAATCGCTGATGAGATGGCCAAGGACGATGCCGCTAACAACAACGAGGAGATGGAGTCGATGCAGCCGAATGTGTGGCTGTCGGCCGGCTTGGTGCTCATGGCTGTGCTTGCCACTGGAACTCTGGGCCAGATCCAAGGAGAGAGAAAGCACATATGGCAAAGTGAACGTCGGTGTACCTTAACCACTGCGTAGGACGGTGCGATGAATGTTTTTATATTATACTTCCTTTTTTTCGGTTTATAGGGTTTATCTCAATTTTTTTTGTTTTTCCAATTTATAGGGCTCATTTCCATCTCATTTTTAGTTTTCGAGACGCATTAAATCTTTGCATGTAAGAATTAAAAAGGAACACACCAATGCATGTAAGGCTGCTCGTAATGGGAGTATCATGCTGGTTGTAATGGGAAGTATCATATACTAGTATCATGCATATGATACTACATCCGTAATGCATGGTATCATATGTTGGTATCATATATGACTACATTTATTGTCATGCATGACACAAAGTAGCACATCATTTAATATGATACGGTATCATGATATGATACTCAAGCCTCTCTTTCTTCATTTAATTCTATGTCACCTCATCAAAATTGCTTAGTTGGCGTGCATGATACTATCTATGATACTCCCATTACAACCAGCCTCATAAGTAGTATCATGCATGCCAACTAAGCAATTTTGATGAGGTAACATAGAATTAAATGAAGAAAGAGAGGCTTGAGTATCATATCATGATACCGTATCATATCAAATGATGTGCTACTTTGTGTCATGCATGGCAATAAATATAGTCCTCTATGATACCAACTTATGATACTATGCATTAGGCAGGTCATAGTGGGGAGTAACTTATACTAGTGTTATACATATGACACTAGTCTAAGTTACTATCTCCATAGTGCAAAGTAACATAATAGTAGTGTCATAGATGACTACATTTATTATCTTATAGACTCATACTTTCTCGGGAAGCGCTATGTTACAGTAACATATTATGTTACTCTAAACACCTCTCTCCTCATTAACTATGTGCCACATAAGCAAAAAAGTCTTGAAGTGCGTTATGTTACTACCTAAATTACTTCAACTATGACTAGCCTTAGGGACATAGTATCATAGACTAGTATCAACTAGTATATGATACTCTCCATTACAACTAGCCTAATGTTTCTACTTATCTAGTGGCCAAGCATGTATGCAATGCAATTAATTCAATTTAATGCATGAGTTTAATTGGGGTAGTTTTGTAAAGTACGAAATACATTCCTTCACTCACAAAATGCCTTGATTGATGAGATTTCAGATTTGAGCCTTATAAACCGGAAAAGAGGAAGTATGAGACGGAAACGAAGGGAGTACTAACCAGCTGCCGTATTTTTTTGGCAAATCTGGCCGTTTGCCGAAAGTAATGCCATATATGGCCCTTTGGCTAAACTATGTGCAAATATGGCCCCATGTCCGCGCCAAAAAGGATGGAGTCGAACCTGTGCAGGTCGGCGCCAGCAGAATCAAGCGCCGAAGCAAGGTCGGCACCGAGCTCCTTGGAGACGACCCCTCAGAGCATCTGACTGCAGAAATGTCTTAGCGCCGACCTGCACAAGTTCGGCGCCATCCTCTTTGGCGCCGACCTCAGTGGCCAAATTTGCAAATAGTTTCGTCTAAGGGCCGGACGTGACATTAGTTTCAATAAAGGGCCAGATTTGTCAAATAATACCCAGCTGCCGGAGAAATAGATGGAGGAAGCAGTTTCTTTTTGGTTGAACGACATATACATGGTCTCCGCTAGAGAGTGGAATTTCTACCATGCACAGGACCTCCCGTGCATGCATGCACATTTTTTTTAATTTTTTCTGTGGGCCCACTGACATGTGTTATTCTCTAGTCATTAAGTTTCATTCAAACAGATACTAGATGCCTACTATATTTTGAAATAAAAATTTGTTTTACTTTCTGTTTACACAAATATGTTTTTTCGGCAAAATCTTTAAAAACAAGACCAATATTGAATATGTTTTTTGAAATTAATTTTTTTGACAACTAAATCACTAGGCTTCAAACTTGTTTCATCAAAATTTGCTAATTCCATGGAAAAAGTTCAATAATGTTCCTGGTGACGTGGCCTTTGAAACAAAAACTTTCTTGAATATATTTCGATAAGATTTGAAATTTAAGTCTTCAAACATGATAAACATTATGAAACTATTAACCCCAAAAAAGATTATGAAACATTATGCAACCATCAACGATTTTTTTATTGTGAGTGACTGATTGATATGACCACATTGATGGGATACGGCAGATGGATTGAGCAATAATAAAAAAGTATGCATGCATGAAGGTGAATCTCCAACAAAATCCCGTGCATGGTATATATATGCTTTTCTCGTCTCCGCTAGCAATAAACGGCAATCAGCGTGATTTATGGGATGGAACATGCACCCGTTGGATGGAAAGAAAACTGAACGGACATGATGAAAACTACCCACCACACGGCTGCCAGGAAGCGTTTCCCAAAGGTACTCGTCACCCAGCCACCCTCCTCGACCCCCCGGCCGCTATGTCCCGCCGCAGCAGGAGCCCTGACACCGGCAGCCGCCTTTGCTGCGGCCTTAGCTTCCTCGGCCGCCAGACCGGCACCGACACCAACACCGGCATCCCTGATGACCCCATAACCCAGCAACGGATCTATGGTCCGGACAATCTAGGTCACTGGGACGACGAATCAGCGGCGGACCAAGATCTGGAACGGGGGATCGGAAAGGAGCTCCTCGCCAAGATCCGTTGCTGCTACGAGCGGGTGAAGATCGTCGACGAGGCTTTCTGCTTCGGCCTACTGGATCCGGTCTCCAACATCGTCGTCAGCGAAGCAATCGCACAATCCAAGCTGGAGCTGCCGGCGGAGGAGGAAGAGGAGGACTCGCATGGCCGGCGACGGCCGATACTACGGTGCATTTTCGAGCGGTCGCTGGACGGCCTCGTCGCCTTCCTGGTGGCCCTCTTCCCCTACCTCACCAACTACAGGGCTGTGTGGTATCTCAACAAGGCCGATCTGGACCCCCTCGTGGCGGCCGGCCTCGTCGTCAAGCACCGCGGGATGGAGCGGACCTTCGGGTTTCTGTCTGACACCACCGCGGCGGCCGTCGGAACGGCGCTCAGATGCGCTGCAGCCGCCGCCCAGCACCCCGACCCGCGCAAGTTTGCTCTGGGGTGGAAGCTGCTGTCCCCTTCTCTCTGCAAGGTCTCCGCCCTGTTTTCACCCCCCTACGCAGCCCGAGACCCCGCTCTGATCATCGACATCTGGTCATTACTTGAGCAACCTGAACCTCCTGCTCGGCTTGTCCTGGACGAAGCCTGGGGGCTTGCCTCTAAACGCCATGGCCATGGCAGCGACCTGAACAGCCATCATCCGGAGATGGAGATTCTGCAAGAAGCGCCGCTGCTGCCGACTCTGAGGCGTGTGCTTCTCGCCACCATCCATGGATACTATCTGGAGGCTCTTGCCTGGCTGCCCAAGGACAAGCTGCGGGGCTCGCATCAGTACTTTTACAGCTTGCTTCACGCCGGCCACTGCTACGGGCCGCTCGACCCCGTCTCCAACATCATTGTTAATACCCTCTGGCATGCCCAAGCCTACCCTCTAGCGCTAGAGAAAAAGCTCGAGATCGAGGCTATCAGCACCAGAGCCCTGCTGCGGATAGCACTCCGGTCCCTATATGGCCTCATCTCCTTCCTTTGCACCCGCCACCCCACCCTCACGCCGGGTGAAGCCATGCAACGACTGCAGCTGGCCGGGGCCTATCTCCAAAAGGCCGATGATCACGATGGTGGTGTCGAAGAAGCCGAAGCCTATGCGGCTGCTGCCAATGCCGCACGCCACCCCAAGCCTCTTGAGCAGGCCAACTTCCTCGGACCATCTAATTCCATGCTCAAAGGCTTCTCGGATCTCCCCGAGCACAATGAACCTGCCAACGTCCGCACGTTGTTTCCGGGCTACTTCCAAGCTCTTGCCAACTGCAAACCTGCACAAGAAATGAAAAACACCAACGTGTTAGGCCCGTGGGCTTACAATGATGTAATGAGAATGATAGGCAACTTCTGGAACGAGCACAACAGCGCCGTGGGAATGGCGAAATCGGCGACCGAGATGTACAACAAGAAAAGCCAGGTAATTTGCTTACTCTTTTACACAGATCGACTTGCTGGATGTACATCATCAAAACAATCTGCAACAACTTGATTGCTTGCAGGCACAGCCCAGCTATGAGGTCCATGTTGTCTGTGGTGTCAATGAGTATGCGGGTGGCCGTGCGAACCCAACGAAGCCCTTCGATGGCACGTGCCTTTGCTCCCACATCAACTTCCTCGCCACCCAGACCGCAGCAGGCACATCTCCAGAGCTCTTCTTTGCCGAGCGTAGCAACGTCGGCTCTGAGGAGGTGCTCTTGTGCTGCCCTGTGGCTATGCCACTTCCAGGCACTGGTATTATGCTATCTATCTATCTATCTATTTAGTTTTTATACAATCCAAAACTATATATATATATATATATATATATATATATATATATATATATATATATATATATATATATAATAAAGTCCATCGTTGCGTGTGTGTGTATGGCAGAGCAAGTCCGTTGCCTTTACTGTGAATCCAGAGGGAGGACCATCGTGCACCCGACCAAGGAGAGTTTCCTGGGACGTGACAGAGAGTTTGAGAAGATGTTCCGCGGCGAAGGAAAGCGCACCAACAATGAAATGATCTCTGACAGCTATTACATAACCTTCCGTTTGGATAATCTGGAGGAGGACCGGATCTACGGCGATTACAGCTGCGACAATGGAATCCAAGAGGACGTGCCATTTGATGACATAAATTAAGCACACGAATGCATGGCCCATCTGATGAAAACCAACATCTATTTATCAGTAACCTTTGTCGTCATATTGTATTTTGTTCCATCTAGAACCTTTATACTCCTCTATCTAATTAGTCATATGTCGGATCGATGCTAGCTGAACATTCGATTGATGCTTAAGCTGTCTTCCTCAAGTTTTGGCCAACATATTTCAGGTGGTGCGCGGATTGTTTGTTTCAGTTTGGGACCAAGCTGAGGCAAATCTGCTTTAATTTTTGTCTCTCTATGAGTAGTAGTAGTACCTTGCAGTTTTAGTCTAGATCTATCTTATTTTGCTGGCAGTATATATATTCTTTGCTGAAGGACTAGATGATCAAATGTTAGCCGAGGCAAAAACCCTAGATTGTTTTCTTGAAATAATGTCTTGCTGCAACCCGTTAGAAGCATCATAACTTGGTTTAGAGTTTCTGCTCTTGTACTGCAAAATTAATTTCTTTTGTTGTGCTGTTGGTGACATATGGCAAACTCCACACACGGCTTCCTAG
This sequence comes from Triticum dicoccoides, assembly GCF_002162155.2. Taxonomy (NCBI): domain Eukaryota; kingdom Viridiplantae; phylum Streptophyta; class Magnoliopsida; order Poales; family Poaceae; genus Triticum; species Triticum dicoccoides. Next base: position 629,663,732 of record NC_041390.1, on the reverse strand, counting down.
ATATTTCTCCCTCCGTCCTGAATTACTTGTCGTAGAACCGGGCAGAGGGAATACATACTACCCACTTAGAGCTACTAGACTCTCTATCTCTCTCTAGGAATTAGACACCACAAGGGTTATAACAATAGACACTTAGGCTACTATGTTGATTTTTACGAGTGCATGGAAGGGTTGAGCACGCAATGTAATCCATAGCTCACTGGGTCGCAGCAAGTTGGCTTCTCAGGGTGTGTTCGGATCCCCTCCAGCTTCACAAAACTCCTCAAATTTAGCTTCTCGATGTAGCTTCCCACTTCACCTGGCGAATCTCATCCGTTCTGCACCGAGTGCAGCTTCTCCCCCTCGCCACCTTTGGCTGGCAGCCCAACTGTGGAGACAGTTGGCCTTTTCATCGCCACTTTTGGCCCGCTGGAACCAGCCCTGTTCAGGATACTACTCTTGGCTCGTGTGAGGTGGCTCGGGCGTCAATGGCGTAGCCGCGTCGGGTTGGGCTTCTCCTGCCGGTGAGCTCGCTGCTCTTGGCTGGCGGCGAGAGAACTACCCCGAATGGACGGGATCTGGCGGGGATGGGCCTGGAACGGCTTGAGCTGTCACCAAATAGGAGCGGTGGCGGGCGACGGACTGGCGGCGGTGGTCACGGTGGTCGTGTCGGCAGCTAGGGTTAGCGCTGGGAAGAGGAACAGAGGAACTGTCGAGAGAGAGAGATGCGTCGGGGACGAGCCTTGCGAATCGTTTTTCGACTTGGTGGTGGCATCCCACTATAATTATGCAGAACTCCTCGCTTCTCCAATTTCGTGAAGGTGGGCTTGAGCAGCTTCGGGATTTTGCACTAGAGAATCAGAAGGCTTCGCGAAGCCCACTCCACGGAGTTGAGATGTTCGGCCCGGCTCTGCGCGTGGAGTTGGAGAAGCTCGGAGTGGGAGGAGTTCCGAACAGGCCCTTAGTTTCTTTGTTAGTCGCACATGCCATACATGTAAAAACTTAAACTACACGTGATCACCACGTACATAGAAAATTGTAACCATGTAGTATTCCACAGACATTAAGATTTTGACTTCTCATATTATTCAGCATCATCCCAATTAATTACTATCTTTTATTAACTAAAATATGCTCCTTTTGTAGCTTTAAGATGTTCTCGTCAGAAACATTTTCTTCAACTTTATTTGCATTACACTTGAGCTGGTGTACCAAAAGTTATGTATTGGCTCACAACCATCCTTCACAAGCAACATATATGAACATTTCTCGTGGAGGACATATATGAGAATATGCAATTGAAAATACTCACCATGCAAACATGATGCATGGAATCTTTATTACTTCATGACATATAATCTTTGACACTATCATTATCATTATCTTTGACACTGAATAATGAGGGTACTATTTTCTAGCCAAACCAATAATAAATAAAATAAAATTCTTATGCTGATAATCTCGTGGCTAGGACCATATGCGGCCAGCCAAGTTGGTTTGAAAAGTTGCATCATGTAGCACCAAAGTTGGTTTTGAAAAAAGTTTATAAATTTTTCAAAACCAACTTTGGTATAAACTGTTGTGCTACATAGCCAAATGTGGTTCAACTTTCAGGAAGTTGGTTGATGTACCAGCAAAGTTGGGTTTGAAATATTTTGTCAACTTCCTAAAAAATGTGCCACAAACTGTTGCAAACCAACTTTGGTGCTACAAGATGAAAATTGGGTGCCACATCTACTAACTTCTTGAAGCTGGACCGCATTAGGACATGTTTTGGCAAACTTTTTCAAAACTAACTTTGGTTCTACCCGATGTAAATTTGGCGCTACATCAACAAACATTCCGAAAGCTGGACCCCATTTGGATATACTTCCACAAACTTTTTCAAAACCAACTTTGGTACTACATGGCCCAACTTTGGTTTTACATCAACTACCTTTCAAAAGATGCACCCCGTTTGTGTTTCTTTCGAAAAACTTTTTCAAAACCATCTTAGGTGGCACATGATGCAACTTTGATGCTACATCAACCAACTTTCCAAAAGTTAGACCCCATTTGGGTATGTTCCGACAAAATTTTGAAAACAAACTTTGGTGCTACATGATGCAACTTTGGTGTTACAACAACCAACTTTCCAAGCGAACCAACCTGTGGTTGGATGGTTAGAGGGACTGTGGTATCCCCAGCCCACCAGGTTTCAAATCCTGGTGCTCGCATTTATTCCTGGATTTATTTCAGGATTTCCGGCAATGCACATTCAGTGGGAGGAGACGTTCCTGTCGACGACGAGGTGCCAATGGTGACTTCGTAAATTTCAAGATATATGCTGGTTCAGTCTTTCGAAGGTGCTCATATGGGTAGGGTGTGCGTGTGTGCATTCATAGGGGTGAGTGTATGTGTGTGTATATGAGCGCTTGCATTTGTACTGTGTTAAAAAAAACCAACTTTTCCAAAAGCCAGGCCACAATTAGGTATGCTTCAAAAAACTATTTGAAAACCAACTTTTGTGCTACATGATGCAAATTTGGTGTTGCATGATGCACCTTTCCTCGAGATAGAACCCATTTGGGTATGTTTCAACAAACTTTTTCAAAATTAAGATTGGTGCTACTTGGTGCAACTTTGGTGGTACAACAACCGACTTTAGTACTACAGAGTGAAGCTGCCTACTAGTGATGCTGAATTGCATACCATTGCCCATTAGTTGTCCATGCTACTGTGAAAGTTAGCCACCTCAAAAACAAAAGCCTCCACATCACTATAGGGTTGCCTACTGAGATAGCCTGGCTTAATAGGGATGATAGACTACTCATATCAATAAGGAATTCCTTCTTTTCCAGGAGCCCATTTGCAAAGAACTCCAAAGTTAAGCGTGCTCAGCTTGGAGCAATTTCAGGACGGCTGACCAACCAGGAAGTTGGTACCGGGTGCACACGAATGAGGACAAAGTGCGCAGGAAAGACTAGTGTTGATCTATGGGGCCAGACTAGATGCCATCAGGAGTAACGATCAATAACCGGTGGATGTGTCTGGGGCATTACACCTACCCCAATGATGCTCAATTGCCTACAACATTGTAAAGGTTTCTTATCGTGGTTCCTAACTTGTCTACTAGGGAAACTAAAATTCATACGACAGAAACCTATTGTAGGTCAAACTTTCGATGATGTTAGTCTACTCATTAGCCATGATAGGCAACTTGGGGTACATGTTAGTCAATTTGGCAGTCGTGATGGCCAACTTACGAGAGCTCTATGCCAATTAAACACAATAAGAGTCGCTACAAGGGCGGTGTCCAACGATGTCCACGTCAGATCGAGCTAGCGCGTGGGTTGGACAGAAGTTATATCATGAATGGTGAGCCTCATAAGAGTTGGTTCTCATTGCACTAAAGTTGGTTCTCGTAGTACAAATGTTGGCTCCCATAGCACAAAGCTTGGTTCTGCTGCCTACTCATGGATGTATAGTTTTAGCCTCCTACTGCAACTACCCTGCCAGTATAGTAGTCGATGTGCAAATTCGGTTGTTGCCTATGCCAATTTCCTAATTAAACGTGGATGTACACCATCATAGATGGAGGGGATGAAAAGGAGATTTTTTTTCAAAACTATGATATATTTTATAGCATTTTCGGAAACTATAGCATGATTTTCTTAAAAATCAAAAATAGTAGCCCGTCTGCCATCTCTGGGCCGAAGTAGGACTTTTCGGCCACAGCTAGGCCGAAGTAGAGTTTTCGGCCATCTCTTGGCCGAAGTAGGACTTTTCGGCCACATATAGGTCGAAGTAGGACTTTTTGGTCAAGTCTTGGCCGAAATAGACTTTTTGGTCAAGTCTAGGCCGAAAAGTACTTTTTGGTCTCATGTAGGCCGAAGTTGCATGGCTCATACAATACACTGAAATGTATTTTCTCGCCACCCGTTTCCTGCCAACCCCTTCCCGCCATATGTTCCCGCCACCCGTTTCCCGCCAACCCCTTCCCGCCAATCCCTTCCCGCCTTATTTTCCCGCCAACCCCT